>NC_041396.2:188514050-188756550 GCF_900747795.2 Erpetoichthys calabaricus | reverse complement strand
GACTAGGTTACCTGCCCTGAACGCACATCCTTTGACATTCCAGCTGAGTCAATAGAACACTTCCTTTTGTGCTGTTTAAAAGTACAACAGATTGCAGATCTATATGGTGTATCAGAAAAGATAATCACAAGGTGAATGAGCCAGTGTTATATACGGTGAGCTGCACTATTATCAGTTTAGACAATTTGACACATAAAGCCCAAAGCAGCACCAACTAATATTTTGAACTGAATATTTGAGTCTTGTTTTATGAGTATAAATCAGGTGCATATTCAGATCTACTTTTTCATAACTTTACAGCTCTGTTCAGTGGCAAACATGATACGTGATAAAATAGAAATTTCTTGCTAAAACTTATTTTGTATCTTTGTAAGCATTGAATCCTTGATCCAGTCAGGTTAAATATCCTAGTGTCTTTTCAGTCCTATCTGACCACTATGAAGATGAATGTTGTTAATAGAAATAACTTTGTACTGATTCCTCTACTCCCTCTTACTTCATATTGGTCAGTGGTTTTCTCTCTTCTATCCAGTTTGGGTTTAGGAGACCCAAACTGAAATATACTGTCTGCAGGGATAAGGGCAATGCAGGTGTCTCATTTTCAGTTTTAGAGTTATACTATTGGGCTTATATGTTATGTACACTTTGCAGCCTGTAAAGTGGTAAAGCCCTTCAATCCTCTGAGGTTGGTTTCCCATCAGTCTGTAATTACACTCCCTTATACTGCATATTAAATTCAATTAAATGGGCAGTTTGGGTTTACTTTGCATTGTGTTTGGTTCTTTATCTGGCATTTTAATTTCCTTTAATTTTATATAAAGAATTTATTACAAAAATAGATATACTTCTAGCTTGTATATCTTCTTTTACTCAAATCAGGACCTCCAAATGAAAAAATGCCCTGGCACTCTTCTGGGCATGTGTTGTTATTACATGACCTGGTATTACAGCCCAGACCAAGCTTATCCTGTTTCACATTCACTTATTTCAGTGCTTTGCTGGCAGACAACTTGCAGCTGAATATTGATTTCTGCTTGGTGTACCCTGTTATCTTTGCAGCCCAGCATCATCATTACCTTTCATGCTTTAGTGGCCATTTATTTTCTTTCACTATCCAATGTTAATCATAGTTGTAGTTTTCTCCACTTGCTTTAATTAAAGGTGGAACAGAAACTTTTGGGGAATAACTACCACTTTCCAAAGAAATTTTTAATTTTCCTCTCCAACAATTGTATTGTTGTAAGATGTGCCTTATAAACCAACAGTAGCTACATAAGTCGGGGGAGCACGTTATATCAAGGCTTTAAACATGCCTGGAAGACCAGTTCTCTGTATTATTTTAAGTTCAAATGTGTACCTGGTCCGGCATCTCCTTTATGCTGTCTCTATCATTAACCTTGGACCTATACCATTTCCCCAGCTTTTTGACTGACTGTTCTCTGACAATAGAATGGTAAATCCCTCTATTTTAAATAAAACTGGTCTTAGAAATAACACATAACAACAACAAATATTTTTAAAATGTTTCCTTTACTTTTTCATAACCTCTTTAACACACTACTTCTCCGCTGCAAAGCGCGGGTATTTTGCTAGTATATATATATATATATATACACACACATACACATATATTATATATATATATATATATATATATATATATATATATATATATATACACATATATATGTATACACATATATATATGTATACATACATATACACACATACATGCAGTTTCAGTAACATAGAAATCAATATAAACAACATTAACATCATTATCATATGAGAATATGAAGTAATATATAAGAAGCACATTTCATATAAATATAAATTATTAAACAGTAAAATCTTCTTCTGTAATTTGCTACCGTGGCTATTCGTTTGTCTGTCCAGGATTTTAAATCACCTGTAGCTCGCAAACCGTTTCACCTATTGACTTGAAATCTGGTACACATATAGTACGTCACGTCTACTATCCGCTTTATGGGTGATGATTGTATTACTCTTTTTATCTTTATTTTATTTTATTGTAGAATCAACTCCTATCTGCGCACACCAGGGCGGCCGTGGGCGGATGCGTATGGTGTATTCACTCCACGTTATCGTGCATTGCGCTGTCACTGGTATTTTGATAAAAGAATTTGAACAACATATAAGAAGCGTATAAATTATTAAACAGTAAAACATTAACATTTAAGAAGTAAAGTTACATTAAGTACTACTGCAGTGCCTTCGGGTATACCTCATTTTTTGTTTGCCCATTACATGCTTAAATGTATACATTTTTTGGTGTACCTACCCGAGAACACGCGACATATAACCGAGCGTGGGAGAAGCATGGATTTTAAACACGCGTTGAGTTCATCTGCTGGTCTCCCTCGTGGAATAACTGGTAATGTTTGACTAAAATCTACAGCGAGTAAAACGACATTACCTCCTTTTTTTTTTTTTACGATCTCTGAGATCTTGCTTTTTTCGGTTCAAGGCTTCATAAGCTCTTTTATGTTCTATGGTGTACTTATCCCAAACCATCATCTTTGAATGTTGCAAGACTTTCGCCTTGTATGTAGATCGGGGTAATTACATTCATTGCATTCCTAGTCTGAATCACAATCTGATTGTATGGGTGGTAACCTGGCACTGTAGGGTTGCCACCCGTCCTTTAAAATACGGAATCGTCCCGTATTTGAGAATGAAATTGCACGTCCCGTTTTGAATCAATACGGGACGGGATTTGTCCCGTATTTTTTTTATCATTTTTTTTAAAGCAGCGTCTCATGCAGATCATCCCACACGCATTTTATGAAGATGCCTCCTTTCCTACTTTTGATTGGGTAATACTTGATGTCATCGTTAGTTTGATTGGTCTTTTTAACTGTCCAGTGAGGAGGGCGGGTCTTTTAAGTAGAGTCTGCAAAGTGTTGGCACTGGGATGTGGCACCCGCTGCAGTATGTGTCCCTTATTTTTTTGTATTAAAAGTGGTAACCCTACCTGGCAGGTAACACTTATGTTTGGTCATGAAGTCGTCTAAAATCCGCCACGTGCCCTCTTTTAATTGCGAGAAGCAGATATATATAGCCAAATTCTCACGCTTCGTTGCGGCGAAGTACTGCTTTTAATTTTTTAAGAAGAAAAGAAAACCTTTTTAAACGGATCGAAAATATACCAATAACAATTTGTTAAGGATCTGTTTTTTTGTGAACCTCGCTTTTCACAGCTGTCGCACTACGGCGTGTGTTTCGTTTATTTGACAGTATGTAGATCGTGGTAATTACATTCATGGCATTCGTTTTCTGAATCACAATCTGACTGTATGGGTGGTTACCTGCCAGATTACGCTTGTGGTTGGTCAGGAAGTTGCCTTACATCCGCCACGTGCCCTCTTTCTGTTCCCAGAAGCTGATCATAGAATGGTTTTAATAGTTTACTTTCAAATAATGCAAAGAGTATGCGACATGTGTTTCTCCCTAATTCTGGGCTCATCAGGCGTACACAGTCACTGCATCCCCTCTCGGAAATCGAATCTCTATCATCAGCGCCAGAGTTGAAGCCCCTAACGTTGCGGTCAGCAAGTCGGCTAACATCCGCCATGTGCCGTCTTTCACTTACGAGAAGCAGATCATAGAATGTTTGAAACTGTTGCCCCTAACGTTGCGCTACGGCGTGTGGTTCGTTTATACCTCGTGCAGCCTTGTCCATAATGGCTGTCAGTTTTGTTTTAATTCTCTCCTTTGCTACTATTTCCTGGGGTGGCAGAGTGTGTCCCCTAACTGAGCTTGCTCTTTTAGTTTGTTGATTTGGTGAGCTTCTCTGGAAGTGGCATTACCTGCCCAGCACACCACAGCATGGAAATTCACACTGGCCATCACAGAGTTGTAGAAGATATGAAGAATGTCACTACCAACATTAGAGGAGCACAGTTTCCTATGGAGAGGATGAGATTGCTGTTCCCTTTCATATATAGTTACTCTGTGTTAGGAGACCAGTCCAACCTATCATTCATGTAGAACCCCAAGTACTTTTAGGAGCGCAACACCTGTACATCCACTCCCTGTGTAATGACCAGACCTAGAGGCTTTTTGCTACAGTGAAAGTCAATAACCAGTTCCTTGGTTTTGCTGATGTTTAGTTGCAGACAATTATTTCTGCACCAAGAAACAAAGTCCTCCACCTAACTCCTATACTCTGTATGATCAACATAATATACCCCATTAATGCAGAGTCATCTGAGAATTTTTGCAAGAGACATGACCTTGGGTTATATTTATAGTCGGAGGTTTACAGCGTGAAGTTAAATGAAAACAAATAGCACTTTAACATAAAGAAAGTCTTGGGATGTGGCAATAGAGAATTCTGAGTATTAATAATAAAATAATACCTGTATATGCATGGCAAGCCTTATTTCCTAGGAGACACTTCATAAAGACGTACAGTGATACAGGCTGCAGGTCATGCTACCATTTCACCCCACCTTATGTATAAACATTTATATCTGAAATGTCAAACTTTTTTTTACTGATTAAAATTAGAAGTAGATAACATTCCATACAATCATTTCAAATTTAATAAAGCAAAATTCAACCCCCAATCAAGAGAAAGAGAGGAGAGCCAACAACCAAAGCTACTCTTTTAAGCAGCAAGAAAGGAAGAGTATTCTTTTCTTCGAAATGGAAGCTTATTCTAAAATGTTATTAATGAGATCCTGCCATATTTTAAAAAAAGTTCTGAATAGATCCTGTAAGTGAAAATTTGATATTTCCAATTTCAAGTAATATAGAACATCACTTACTCCCTGACTTGAAAGTGGTGGGGAGGGATTCTTCCAGTTGAGCAAGATAAGTCTACATGCTAGTCATGAGGTAAAGTCAATTACAGTTTGTTTGTTCATCTCTACTTTAAGCCTGTCTAGGAGTACACCAAACACAGCCGTTAATGGGTTCGAAGTGATTGTTACACCAAGGCTGTCTGATGGGCATTCATTTTTTTTGTCCAAAATGTTGTTAATTTGGTGCATATCTAGAACATGTGGCCCAGTGAGTCTGGAGCTAGATTACAATGTTCACAGGTTGATACATTTGCCCTGGATACATTTTGGACAATTTTAAACAAGATAAATGCACTCGATAAAAAAATTAAGTTGAATGATGTGGAGCTAGAGTGTATTCTGTGCATGGCTGCCTTCTAATTCTTTTCTGAAATACTAAGTGACAGATCCTTTCCCCAATGTACCCTGGACTCTTTGAAAGGAAAGGACTTTAAAATATTTTTATAAATAGTAGAGATGCTATCTGAGTCTGAGACTGATCAATATTTCTTCCGGAAATAAAGTAGGTGGGAGGTGAGGAAAATTGGGCAGGTTCTGCTTAGCAAAGTTTCTAGCTTGAAATAAGTGAAAGAATTGTGTTGATGAGAAGTTAAATTTGAAGCCTAATTGTTCGTACGAACAATATATTATCTAAGTATAAGTCTCTTGAGTGTTTTAATCCTGGACATTTTCCAACATTAAAAACTGTATATGTCTGAGAGGGTGGAGAAAGGTGGTTGTCATGTAGCAGTGCAACAGATAAAAATGTCTTAAGTGCTTCCTTCATTGCTTTCATATTCTGAAAGAATGAAGCACAATTGGATTATTAGTGTATTGACAATAGTTTCTATTAATTGGGGCACAAAGCAAGGAATTTAAAGAAGTACTGCAACATTTTACTTCTATTGTAGACCAGGCTTGTGTATATTCATTGATTTGTGTTGATGTCCAGGTCTTTATAGCTTGTAAAAAATGCCGCTCAGTAATAAAGTTAAGTAGTGCCAGTAGTACCATGCCCCCTTCTACTTTAGGTCATTGAAGAGTTGCTATTTGTATGCATGGATGTTTTGAATTTCAGATAAATGAGGTTATGATTGAATCTAATTTCTTAAAATATGACTTCTTAATGTATGTAGGGATGCTTTGAAATAGGAAACGAAGCTTGGGAAGGATGTTCATCTTAAAAATGTTGATTTTTCCTGCTAATGTAAAATGGAGAATACACTACCTATTTATGTCTATAGTAGTTTAATTTTGTTGGAAAAGAGCTTTATATTTACTTGTTATATTTACACCTAGATTTTTAAACTGCTAAGATAAATGGGAAGGTGTCCAGTCCAATATCGTGTGCTAGAAAATTCACTGGAAAAAGCACACTTTTACTCAAATTGATTTTGTGCCCGGATATCTTTTGAATATCTGCTTTTGCTTTTATGACTGGTGGCACAGAATTTTATGAGTCAGATATACATAGTACCATATCATCTGCATATAGTAATATTTTCTGTTTAAGTACTTCTCTGAAAATCCCCATTATCTCTGATGCATTTCAAAAGTATACAGCTAGTGGTTCAATGGGGATTGCAAAGAGCAAAGGTGATAAGGGGCATCCTTGTCAAGTACCACGTTCTTGTTTGAAGTAGTCTGAAATAATTTTGTTAATACGAACTGAGGCCTTTGGACTAGTATAAAGTAGTTTGATCCATGCATATCAGTTTGGGCCGAACCCAAATTTGTGTAAAGTGGTGACCATATCAAATGTTTTTTCTGCATCTAAAAATAATAAGATCTCTGGGTGTTAGATTTAATGGGTGAAAGTATTATATTAAACAAAAGTCGAAGTGTCTGCCTTTAATAAATACTGTTTGGTCTTGTTATGTTACAGAGGTGTCACTTACTTAATCCATCTGACTAGAACTTTGGAGAGTATCTTAATGTCATTATTTAGAAGTGAGATTGGTCTGTATGATGCATATTGTAGTACGTCCTTATTTTTCTTAGGAAAGATGGTAATTAATGCTTGGCAAAAAGTTTAAGGTAGAATTTTATTGTCTTTAGCCTTTATCAGCTTTGCTAATAATAGTGGAGCTAACTTATTTGAATTTTTTTTTTATATAAAATCCCACTGGGTAGCCATCAGGGCAGGTGCTTTTCCACTTTGAATTGAGTTTATAGCATCTAGTAATTCTGAAAGTGTCAGAGGTTTATCCAATTCCACACCAGTAAGAGTATCTAACTGTGGTGTCTGTAATGAATCAAAAAACTCCTTAGATTGCTTCTTATCTTCTTTAATCTGAGAGGAATATAAGGACTTATAGTACTCTCTAAATGTAAGTGTAAGTTATATTTTTATGGTCAGTAATTTTGTCTCTGTCTGTGTTGGTAATTGCTGTTATTGCATTGCGGAGTTCCTGTGGTGGATTTGTTAGGTTATGATCTTATTGGTCTCCATGTTCATAATAATGATGTTGCAATTTAAAGATGAGCTGTTCTGTTTCTTTAGTAGTCAAAGATTAAATTCTGATTGCAAAACCTGTCTTTTCCTGTTAAGCACCTCATTTGAAGTCCTGCTGTATTCTAGATCTATTATGGTAATTTCGCTGATTAACTCAGATGCCTTCTTGGTTTCCAGTTTCTTTTTGTGAGAAAGATATGAAATAATCTGTCCTCTTAAAAATGCCTTCAGAGTTTCCCAGAGTGTTTGGTCTTGCCACTCAGTGTTCTGAGAGTGCTGTAAAGGGTGCAGTACTCATGTTTGGATGCTGCTTTTTGCAGGTTGGCTGCCACTTTGTTCCAGTACGCCTCCCGTTCTGCTCTCATCTTCTGACAAACCTCACAGTTTAGCTGTCAATAGAGTTTGCCTGTTTTCATTTTGTTACAACATCTTGGCACTGGTCTGAGATCCTGGGTTGCGTTCAACTGCGGGTAATGGGGCACAGTAGTTTGGCACATTTCAGGATAGTTTCAGATATTTTTTCTTTTTACTTTTCTTCTGCATTCACATTGTCCAGTGGATCCAATGCTACAAATCGTTTGGAAAGGGCCAACTGGAATTCTCGCTTGCAGGTGGAGTCCAACAGGTGCGACCAGTCAATCTTGGCTTGGGGTAGTTGTTTGCACTTGAATCATTGAAGGTGTAGCCACACTGTGGCCAGGACAAGGTAATAATTGGATCCACAGTCTGGTCCCCTTATGGCGCATACATCCTAAAGTGATGACCGGAATTGTGAACTGATCAAAACACAGTCAAATACTGCTGAATCCTTCCCAGATGGCTTACACCATGTGAGCTGGTGTGGGTGCTAGGAGATACTATTTCCTACGACCAAGTCGTTTGATGTGGCAAAGGACAACAGGTGCATAACGCTATATTTATTTCATGTTGAAATGTACCCAATGCTGCTTCCCATCCAGACCTATCGGTGCAGATGTGGGTGTTGAAATTGCCGGGCAGAATGGTCATCTCGGTTATAGGAATCAAGTTCAGTACATTTTGAAGCTATGTGTAAAATTCATCCTTGGCTTGATCAGCGCTGGCCTCTGTGCTGCCAACTGGCTTGATATTGGTTGAAAAACAACTGCACTTTTGATGGCTCGACTGTCCACCATGAATCCTATGCCTGCTTCTCATTTCTTGCCCCCTGAGTAGAAGAGGGCCATTGTTTCATCAATAGTTGGATGATCGTTGTCCCAGATTAGGTGAGTCTCATTTCAGATAATGCTGCTATCGATATTTTGCATTTCGATAGTTCTTACGTAATGATTTCCTTTTGGCTAATGTTATGTCCAGTTTGTACATTCTATGCGGCTACTCAAATCTTCATTTTTGGCATAATGAATTTCTTATTTCTACTAATTATCCATTTTTCACCAGCATCCTGGGTCTCAAGTGCTGGCACATAGGCTGCCCCAGATGCAGTAGCCTGGTTTCCCTAGTTTCCTTGTTCTGGTTGTTTTAGCAGATTGACCACCATCCTCCTTTTGCAGCTGGGCTTGGCCACATGCTTGGTAGAGTTTCTTGGTGATGGTATAATTAGAATGAGTAAATCTGTTTCTAGGTAAGTTATTTAACAATATAAATTCCTGTGAAGTTTTGCAGAGTACTCTGATATGCACTGGAAGAACTTCTTGTCACCAACATAAGCTTTAACCACATCAAACTATGACTTTTCTATTTGAGATTTGGAGTTGAAGAGCTTTTGCTACTTTCACAGTATGTTTGTTCTTATTAAAATGGATCAATACAAATATAATTAACCACACTTTCCTCTTGCTCTCAGCTTTTTTCAAGGTAAGAAAATAACTGGGTAAGAAAATAACTGGGTAACACAGATTAGGTGCCCCTTATAATTCATTTATTAGTCAAATACTATCAGTGCAGAGCAATAATAAAGTGATTATTAATTCTGTGTTGTGGCATATTAAAATAATGTTGATGGTTTAAGTAGATGATAACATGTCTTGCAATACTACATACTTCAGTATAAGGCTTATGAATCCTTATTTCAGTTATAATATGACCAAATGAAGCCCCTGTATTCTCAAGTAATTTTACCAATGGATTTTGTTTTCCTAACCTAATTATCTAGGACATAGTCATGGGGCATCTAGAGCGTATCCCAACAACAACTAGGCATGAGACAGGAACAGCACACCTGGACAGTTTTGCAGTCCATCACAGGGAGAACACACACTTCCGCATACACACTGGGGCCATTTGAGCAATGTTAGTTCACTTAACATGCAAATCTTTGGACTGGAGCAGGAAATCGGAGCACCCGAGGAAACACACCCACAATCTGAAGCTGATTTCTAAAAAAAAGGCATTACAATAACCACTTTAAAGAACTTGGATATAATACATAACAATAAACTTATATTAATTACTTTCCGATTAAGATTTCATGGTAATAAAAATAAACTTATGTTTATTTTCAACATAATTCCAAACTACAGGCAGTCATGATAATTTCAGCAATTGGTTTGAATCCTTTTACAGTGCATGAAATATTTCTTGACTTCCAGTTCAAAGACTCTGAAGATATCAATGTAAAAGCCATACAGCAGCTAATCACTTTGAAACCATCTCTTATCTGTTTTTACCTTGCACAAATTCACATTAAATCTGCAGAGCCACCAGGTTTCTTTAGAGAAGTCTTTAAATGTCATGATCTCCATATCAGAACAATTGTAAAAGTGCCATTATGCTTGTGTTTGACAGCTTAAAGATTCGTCTTTATGTCACTATCATCAGATCAGAATCTACATGTGTGTTTATTTCAAGACAATATTAGTCTAATTGTGTTTTGTAATGATAAATTGTGAACTGTGGTATTTTTGTTGTTTTCGTTTTTCTTTTAGCTCAGCGTTACTGGAAATAATCTCCTCAATGTTTGCAAACTTGTATTTAAAATTAGTAGAAGCGAGAACAATGACATATTGTTTCAACAAAATACTATAACAGGTGAGTGATCAATGTATAATTTTTTTTTTTAACTTTTCAAAATGAGTGCTGGAAAAGGTGTGAGGAAGCAGGCACCTCAGTTCTAATAATGACTTCAGACTTGAACACCCACAACACTGATTATGTTAACATAAGCTACTGGGTCTGCTCCATACCTGCAGCAGTATTCCTTTATAATGCTTCAAAGTGACTGCTCTCTTATAAGTAGGCAAGCCAGAAGTTTTTTAATTTTTTAATTTTTGTGTAATTCTTGACTTTGTTTAATGTGGAATTGTTATCTTTATTTAGAATATTTCTTGAGATTTGAATTTCTGTAAAAAGCTGAATTTTCCCTTTGGGCAAGATTATATCTACTGTATGTATCTGCTTCCTTCCTGTGTTGATGACACTGTGCATTCTGGGTGGTTGCTTAGACGCAAGTGGTCAAGGTGGACTCTTGAGTGTAATGAGTGTTTTGAACATTTTCAAACCTTTTTTCTTTTCCATTTCATTTTCCTGTCTTCTCTTTTGCACTGTTAACTGTTATGTTTGTTTTTGTGCTTTTTTTATGCTGAGTGGCGTACGACAACAGCACCCAGAATGGCTGCAAATTTAAAGAACTTGAGCCACCGCCATGGGATGAAACTTCTATTAGAGAGGTTTGTCCTGTTGGAGATGGTGGCACTGGCAGTCAGTCACGTGGTTGGTTGCAAAAATATGAATTCAGCTTCTAGAATGAGTGGCTTATTTGTTTTACTCTTGAGCTCAGGGAATCTGGTTTCAACAGTGGAGGAGAAGGGAGTAGTTACAAATTAATATTTTGTGCAGGTCACTCTGTTGATGTGATTATTTTAAATGTACCACTGTTTATTAACACTAGAATCCCTGAAGCCTATGAGAAAACTCGTAATCCTGGCCCACCTTAAATTCCTTCGCACCTCTCCATCAGCGTTTTTTGTTTTGTAAATGGGTCAATTTCCATAATGTTTACCACTAAAGAACTTGTGAGATTAAAGAACATCACTAGTAAATTGACAAAAAAGTCCAAACAATCAAAATAATGGAATAGTTTATTAGGAAATCCCCCTGCCCCTCCACTGTATTTGTTGTGGTCTATTTGTTTGGTGCTGAGAAGTTTTATACCTTCAATCAGTATGGTGAGTTTTAAAATGGGAAGTGTAAATATTTATGGAGGGAGTAATCCCAATAAGAAGCTAATTCTCTTTGAGTTTATAGCCCATAGTACTAGGGTGTTGTACCATGTTAGCCATTATGAATGTAGTAAAAAGTCAAGCAAAATGACACCTTTTATTGGCTAGCTTAAAAGATTACAATATGCAAGCTTTCGAGGCAACTCAGGCCCTTTCTTTGAAAGCTTACATATTGTAATCTTTTTAGTTAGCCAATAAAAGGTGTCATTTTGCTTGACTTTTCACTACAGTTTATAGCCCAGAAACATCTGACAATCACATTCTTAAGGAGACTCACATAGTGAGACAAACCAGTGGGAGTGGTGCAGGGACTGGAATGGGTAGCAGTTTTGTTTTGTAAAGGGGTTCAGACAGAGGGTTACAATGATGAATCAACAGCCATTCATAAATGTATATGCCCCAAGTGACTGGAGTGAGAAAGTTGTTTTATATACAGCAGTATCAGATGTTTTAATTTAGTGTGATTCTGAGGAAGTGGTGGTGGTAGTGGGTGGTGATTTTAATTAGACCCTTGATCCTCAGACAAACAAGAATAATTTCTGGGAACCCAACCCTTAAATAGTATGGGAATGGGGAAGGATAGTGGGTGAGACGGGGTTGGTGGGTGTGTAAAGGAATAAACATTGAGCCAGCAAGCAGTACACATGGGGAAAGATACTGTAAGTAGTGAGATCTTTTTACTGCCAGACTTGATTGATGTTATATTTTTAATTATCTACCGGAATTATTTAAAGAGTGCTCTATTGTCCTCACTGGATTTTCAGACCACATCCTAACAACCTGTACAGTTTTATCAAATACTGTACCTACAGACTACATAGTGCATATTAGCTTTTTAATTTGCTCCCCCTACAGTACCAATTACTTAAAGAGCTATTTATTTTTTGAGAATTTGGAGGAGTATGAAGAAGCAGTTCACCTGGTTACAACAGTGGTGGGAGATTAGTAAGAACCACAGTATACTACAAATGTCACAAGGTTGTTTTGGTCAGAAATGACCTAACTGGAAGGTGAAATATCTTGTATAGAGTAGCTGTTAAGGAATGGCTCAGATGAAAAACTGGTACAAAAATTGGGTTTTTACACTTAATAGAGACAAATGCTGTAGGGACTCTAGTGAGGGCTTGATTTTAGCAGTTAGCTCAAATGGATGCACTGACACAATACTTTTTTGGGCTTGGGAAAAAATTCTCAAAGTAAAATCTTAAACTGTGTGAGTAAACAAATGGTGAAGAGACACAGGACCTGAGCGAGATAAAAACAAAGATCTGGGAGTTTTATGAAAATCTGTCTTCTGCTGAAGGATGTGGTAGTAATGATGACTTATAGTTTAAAAGATTTAACCCAGCTTCCTGAAGTACATGCAGCACTGCTGATCAGAGAGCTTGCCTTGTCAAAAATCGTAAACACAGTGAAGGAACTGAAAAATGGAAATGTTACTAGAATTGATGGCATTCCATTTGATTTTTACAAATAATTTTGGAATGTTGTTGGCCAGAATTTAGTAGAAGTGTTTAAATGCAGTGGTAAAACTGGCTTATTATCCCAGAGCTGCAGAAGTGCATTAATTATAATTATAATTAATTACACTTCTGTCAAAAAAGGAGACATGTGCCATATTAAGAACTGGCAGAATGTGTCCTTACTCTGTGCAAATTATAAAGTCTGTCAGTCATTGTCCAACCCACTATTTCCAAACACAGGGTCATGGGGGTCAGCTGGAGCCAATCCCAGCCAGCACAGGACGCAAGGCAGGAACAGACCCCGGGCAGGGTGCCAGTCCACCGCAGGGCACACACACACCCACACACCAAGCACATACTAGGGACAATTTAGGATCGCCAAAGCACCTAACCTGCATGTCTTTGGACTGTGGGAGGAAACCGTAGCATCTGGAGGAAACCGACGCAGATATGGGGAGAACATGCAAACTCCACACAGGGAAGACTCAGGAAGCGAACCCGGGTCTCCTTACTTCGAGGCAGCAGTGCTACCACTGCTAAAATTATGTCTAAAACCTTGACTTACAGTATGCGTTCAGTAATAGGTAAAGTGGTGCATCCAGACCAGAGTTACTGCATATCTAATACATTAATTTCTAAGAATATTTTTTTAATCCGGGATATTACTGCCACAGCAAAAAATCACTCTTATCTGTGGAATACTCCGAAAACATTTAGATTTGGGGGACAGTTCATTAAGTACTTTCAGCTGTTGTATATTCATATTTCCAGTATAGTCAAGGTCAGTGGTGGTTTTTGTGCTCCTTTCTGTGTCTGAACAAACAGGGCTGCTCATTGTCAAGGGATGCTGTATGCTCTGGCCTTGGAGTCTGTCTTGGTGAATCTGCAGAAAGTGCTCACTGGTCTTTCCAGTCCTCTTTGTAGTGGAAATCCAGTAAAAGTCACTGCCCATGCAGATGATATTGTTTTATTTCAAATCAAGTGGACATTGATAAACTGACTAATTGTCAATAGAAATATGAATAGATATCAAATACAAAAATCAATTAGACTAAAAGCAGTTCATTGTTAATTGGAAACTGGGCCAAATACAAGCCACCACATCTACAAGAGGATCTGCGATGGAGCGCAGAAAGCTACTTTACCTGGGAGTTTATCTGGGATATGATCAGTATGTCCAGAAGTACTGGAATGGACTGCTTGAGTAAATGAGAACTCGGGTGGTCAGACAGAAGTGGATACTACCTCAGATGTCATAGAGTGGCCACATGTTAGTGATTAAAAATCTATTAATTTCCAGTGTATATGCCTGGAGACTTTGTCACAAATTATTCAGAAAGTTCAAGATCCATCCATCCATCCATTTTCCAACCCGCTGAATCCGAACACAGGGTCACGCTGGAGCCAATCCCAGCCAACACAGGGCACAAGGCAGGAACCAATCCTGGGCAGGGTGCAAACCCACCGCAGGACACACACAAACACACCCACACACCAAGCACACACTAGGGCCAATTTAGAATCGCCAATCCACCTAACCTGCATGTCTTTGGACTGTGGGAGGAAACCGGAGCGCCCGGAGGAAACCCACGCAGACACGGGGAGAACATGAAAACTCCACGCAGGGAGGACCCGGGAAGCGAACCCAGGTCCCCAGGTCTCCCAACTGCGAGGCAGCAGCGCTATTCACTGCACCACCGTGCCACCCGAAAGATGCCACCATTAAATCTTTTAGCGATGGTCTTCACTGGCTGAGGAGGAATGTGCCACACTTACCACTTGATGAATGTGTGCAAAGGCTTATAGACATTGAAAACTGTATTACTGCCTTCGGACAGTGCAAAACTTTATATTCTACAGAGCAGGAGCTATGGATGAACTTAGCACTATTTTTTTTAACCAAGTAGGACAAAAATCTGATATGGTGTCATCTAGAGAACGCTGAGACTTTTGAAGTGCCAGAGTTTTATTGTAAGAGTATTTTTAAACATTGGCAAATCTTATCAATTCAAAGAGACTGTGAAGACCTATCCTTGTTTTGGATTCTGAAATAGACTCTTTTATTTAATCCAGATATCAGCACTGCAATAGGACTGTCTACAAACTTTTTAAATGATCTTAGTAGCAATTATATGGTCCAAATAAAGCATTTAATTGACTACAACGGCTTTACTTGGAAGATTGCGATGACAATAGCGGTAGAGATGGGAGTGCATCTCATGGAGTAGTTCCTAAGGCAAGTATAAGCATTACTGAACAGTGAAGTCACAATGCTCCTGCAGTTCATCTTTAAAGACCAGATAAAACCAATTGAAGACCAGGCCATCACTGCACTTGTGGTGTTTCCAGCAGGAAATTGGACTAATGGCAAAACCAACAGGTTGGTTTCAGTAAAAGATTTGAAAAAGTTGCCTTTACCCACAGTTACAGGAAAATAGCTCTACAAGATCTTGTGGATGTGAAAACATCGTTAGTTGAGAGCAATGAGAGACCACACAGGCTGGAGGAAGAAGATTGGCGTTCCTGAAGGAATGCTTTCAGCCTGGAGTGTGCTTCATAAACCACCATTGGCTAGTAGGGTTGGGGATCTAAAGTGGATGATATTGCACAGTATACTAGTGGTGAACTCTTTCTTATCAATTATATGTCCAAGTTTTCAGATACCTGTCTTTTCTGTGGGCTTAGAGATACTGTGTTTCATTGTTTTATGTTTTGTGAAAGACTGGGATGGTACAGAGGTTGATTGAGGCCCTGGGGTTTGCTTATAATGGGATGGTATCTGTGTTTGGGGTGTAAAGTACAAAAAGAACAATGATAAATGTATACCTGGTTAAATTTATTTTAGTAGAGGCAAAACTGAGAATTTGGAAAACCCAGAAGAATAAAGTTAAGGGAGCAGATACTACAGATTCCATTGTATTATGTAAAACGATATGTGAGAATAGGATAGAACTGGATTTGAATTTTTATAAATCTCCTCAGAATCTTGCACATTTCCAAGGTAAGTCGTGTGTGGATAATGCACTGTATGAAAATGATGAACTGTAATCTGTATTCTAATTTTATCATTAATAGGATATTAATGACAAGAAGTAAGTAGTGTATTGTAAGGAATGAGTGAGACTGAGGAGACAAGAGGATGAATGAGAGGGGTTTTTGGGTGGGTATTTATATATTGAATGAGAGGGGTTAGAAGTCCTGATTACGGAATTTTTGATAATGATATTCTTTTTTTATTTTGTTTTTTTAAATGGTTGGATCTTGTAGTTGTAATGAATTTCATAATTAATTTAATGAGAAGTTAAGCAAAATGGTACCTTTTATTAACTTTAATAATTAATTTAATAAAGTTTTTTTATAAAAATAAAAAAAATCTGTCTATCTCTGAAGTATCTGAATAGTAGCCACAAACACAATTTTCCAAGTAGCCTTCACTTTATCATTCTCTCCTGGGGGAGACACGTGAATCATTAGAAATGAAAACTCACAATTTTATGGAAGAGTAGAGCTGCCTGTCTGACTTTTGTTGGATTGATCCTTTGATTTTTTTAAGCTATTAAAACTTGTAAATATGAGCATCATACATTCTTCATTTGTTGTTTTTCTAATAAATACATTCTAAAAAATTAAGTAAATTAATTAAATTTGAAAGTTTTTTTTTGTAATATATTGTATCACATTTTTACTCCACTTCATGACTAGACATGAAAACGGAACTAAATAAAGAGACTCTCTGTGTGTGATTGTTTGCTTGATTATGCCTTGTAATGAACTTGTACATTACCACTGATGCTGCTAGAAATAAGCATGCCCCCCATAACCCTAAAATTCCATTAAGCAAGTTCTGATAATTGCTTGATAGATGAGTTTAGAAAATTAATTCTGTATTTGGTACAATATAAATTTTATTCATTCCTACTATGAACATACTCTATATTGCTGCAAATGTAACAAATACCCACTGGAGCATTTTTTTCCCATTTAAAATAAATATTATAATTACTTTTATTTTCGATGATGCTGATTTTGTCCTAGCTAATACTTTAAAATAGCAACAAAATATTTGCCTTTCAAACCCACTTGCCAAATTCTACTGCCTGAGTTAAAAAATGTGACACCTTTTATTTATGTTCAGTAAACTTGCATTGCTACTACGCTAGTTATTGTGGGTTCTTCTTATCAATCCACTTAATTAAAGCAAAACATTAGCCATTTCTTTATAAAGGGGCCAAGTCAGAGATGAAATAATAATAATAATAATATAATGACTAAATGTTTACATATCATTAAACATAATTATAGTGACGATAAATGGAGATGGTTGCATTGAAGCAACAAGTAATTTAAAATGATGCAACAACTGTAAAGAAAAAGAGGTCTTTACAGTCCTTCTATTCACTGATCATGATATAAGCATTTGTAATATAGTTCTTGTTTACCAATAATCTGAATTATTGTCTATTTTAGTTGTTTGCATACTTGAAGGGCAATATTGTGCTGTTTATTTTTGTCATTTTTTCAAAATTGAGCAAAGCTGTTAGGATTGTTTTGGAGCTTGCATTGTCAGATTATAGTCCTTTTGTACTAGAGTTTGTATTTGTCTTGCATGTATTTCAGTTTTCTGGTGAGTTCTAATGACTTGCATTACATTGATAAGCACCTTTAAATGCATCCTGTATGAGCAAATGTAGGATTATGTCCGGGCTTCTCTCCAGTAGACTAGAATCAAGAGCAGAGTTAGTTTATTCAAATAACTAAATGTTGCTGGAAATGAATTGGCATACTGTAACATATAAAGTTATTCAGAGTTGGATTGGAGACGACCATCATTTGTAGTCTTTTTTTTTTTTTTTTTTTTTTTTTTTTTACTTTTGTTGTTGTTTGAAATTACCCTTACCCCTGAGCTGTGTAACTTTTAAAAAATAGTATTTACCAACATCAAAAAAACAAAAAACAAAAAAAGCATATAGACATCACTCAGTGATACTTTGTGCATTGTATTTTCATATGCAAAACTATCATGTTCATGTTGCTATATCTGCAAATCTTTCTTTTGCTTGGTACGGCTTGGACATTATACACTTTCTGTATAGTGTATACTTCAACCAAATAATACATTTATTAGTATGACTGAATAGTTCATTTTATATATGCTTATACAAGCCCTGCATGAAAACAGTTATTTTTTTTTCTCACTCACCTTTACCTAACAGATCAATCTTGGTAAAATTGCAGCATTTCCACCTGACTAAGTGCTCTAAATTTAGTAAATGTAAAATGCTATCAAACTGCTTTCAGTGTTTTTTGACTACATTCACACCATGTATGATTAATATTTTTTTATTACATTATGATTAATATGACATTTCTCATTTATTTCAGAAAAAAGTATTCTAATTCACAGCTTTGTATTTTCAAAACTTGTAGGAAAAGCATCCATATTAAAGTCCATGCTACAGTATTTTTTAACTAACAACATATAGTAGAATAAGAACATGTTATGTAGTTCATGGATTTGGTAAACGGCATATATGTAAATGACCATTGAGAGAATAAAAAATGAACCAATAAAGCAGATTAATTTTAGACCAAGTTAATGAGAAAACAGAGGAAGCTACACACATGGAACGACGTGGAACTAGATGAAGTCAGTCCTTGGGGCCTGTACTGAACGACAGCAATTCAGTCTGTTTCTAACACTCCAGAAAGTGTTACTGTTGCGGAAAACATCCTGCATTCATTCTGTTCTAAAAATGGCACATGCATCAAGAACAGTCCTGTCTCCTTTTCTGTTTACTCTGTACCCCTCAGACTATAAATATAAAAAACAGCTCATGTCACTTGCAGAAATTCCTAAACAATTCTGTACTTATCAATAAGGGGGATGAGGCAGAGTATAGGAGTCAGATGGAGAACTTTATTTTTTGGTGCAGAAAGAAATGCCTGCAAGTTAACTTCAGCAAAACCAAAGAACTGGTTATTGACTTTCACCACACTGAAAAGCCTCTATATACGGACACTATTGAGGGAGTGGATTCAGAGGTGGGGCACTCCTACAAGTACTTGGTGGTCCACATCAGTTGATAGGTTGGACTGGCCTCATAACATAGAGGATCTATGTAAGAAAAGGCAGAGTAGGCTCTTTTTTCTTTGGAGACTATATTCCTTTAATGTGGGTAGTGACATTCTCCTCATCTTCTACATCTCTGTAATGGCCAATGCAATTTTCTATGCTATGGTTGTGCTGACACAGTAATATCACTGAAACCCACTGAATCAACAAACTAATTAAAAAGTCAGGTTTGGTTAAGGGAGACACACTCTGGACCCCCTGGAGGCAGTAGCAAAGAGGAAAATTAAAACCAAACTAAATGCCATTATGAACAATGCTGCATATCCTGTCTCTGACACACTAATGCCTTTCAGCAGACTTTCAGCAAACAAATTATTCAGAAGTGTGTCAAGAAATGTAACTAGTGCTCCTTTATACAAACGGTAATACACCAGTCTAATACTTCACTGAGACTGTAACTGCCCAGTCCATATTCTATCTATCTATCTATCTATCTATCTATCTATCTATCTATCTATCTATCTATCTATCTATCTATCTATCTATCTATCTATCTATCTATCTATCAGTTGTTTGAAAGAGATGAGCAGAATTTTGTTGCTTAGTGTACTGTATATCAGTAAGAGTGTTGCATAGATTGTTCTATTAGAAAGTGTAGAAGTCTCTTGTTTGTTATTCCCAAAACAAGGTTATTAGTTGTGTGGTGGTGGTGTTTGTTTTTGAATATATGAAATATCTGTTATATTGGGCATTATTTTTTTTTGCTTACAGATTCATTGCTCTCTCTCTTCAACACTGAAGATCCTTTATCCATTAGTGAAGCTCTTCTGTACTGTTTGGGAGCTCTAAAATTCATTTCTGGAAACACTGTTCTTCTTAAAGATCTTCTTAACAAGGACACAACTGAGATTCTGGTACAGTTTATAAAGAAAATAAATCATGTCAACCAGCAAAATAAAACATTTTTTTCGATTTCTGGACACCAACTGGTTCAGGTCTGTAATAAAAATACTTTTAACCCTCTTTGATTGGGTTTGATATTAAAATGGTCAAGTAAAACATAAATGAATTTGACAAAAGAGGGTTTTTATGAGGCCACTTCTTTTGTAAATTATATTCTTTCATTTAAGGAGATAACATGTTATTTTCTTATAATAGGCTTTCATATTTTGTTGTCATTGTCTAAAATAATTCTTTTTTGTTTTCAGGAAAATGACTATGAGTGAATGTTAATTTTTTTATTTTTAATTATATCTTTTCAACAGTTAAACTTAAAATGTTTATGGTATTTTTTACTAAAAGTCTGTCCAGTGTTGCAGACTTACAATTTTCCACTTAAATGCATTACTAGAAATTCATATTCTTTTTCGGTAATTTTCTTAGTTTTTTAAATTACAGTATATTAATAAGTTCATTCTGTGTTAATTTCAGGCTGTCCTCTTCAAAAAGGCTTGGTAAAATAATGAAAGTTTTTTACATTAACGTTTAGTGTTATAATTCAGTTTTATTGTAAAGAATAAATGAAAACTGAACTTGATTTAATTTAGCCCTTATGCAGTAGTTATAAACACAGATAACTAACCAACAAATGAAAGATGTTCAGTGTTCAGGCCAGTGTTTTCTGAAATTTGACTTTGGCCAAGAATTTAAATTTTGGTGCATAACTAACAATAATATCAGTATCTACTAGACTATGTTTATTGTTAAAAGACGTAAGTAACAACATTTTTTAACAAAAATAATTTATAATGACATTGTTAGTTTTATAATTGCAATTTTGATGCATAACTAACAATAATATCAGTATCTACTAGAATATATTTATTGTTAAAAGATATAAGTAACAACATCTTTTAACAAAAATAATTTGTAATAAACCATTCTTGGTTTTGCAGTTACATTAGACAGAAAATAGATGAACTGTTCTAAAAGTTTTTTTTAATACAAAAGGAGCATGGTAAAATTAATACAGTAGACCCCCCGCAAAGTCATGGTTCACAGTTCGCGGCCTCAGTCATTCGCAGATTTTTCCTTAGAACCTATCTACCTATTTGTTAGTGGAAACCGTAAATATCCTCCACAATTTTTATGGCTTTTTTCGTGGCAATACTGTACTGTAGAGAGAACAGGAAGCAACTGTAGAGGAAACGCGGCTTGGGATGGTGAAAGTAGCCAATAGAATTTGAAACTGCAACTCCCAGCAGTCCCTGCGGCTCTGATTGGTCTTCTGCTGAGGGTGCTGGGGCTGTTGGAGTCAAAGGATGTCAATGCGGCTTTTAAAAAGGGGGCCCGGTGACCAAAAGCAAAAAAAAAGTTTTTATAATTTGTGTTTCAAGTTCCTGTCTCTCTGCCTGCCTTCTTTTGGATTACCTGTACTTATTCGTTTTGTCCTGGATCATTTCGTGGTTGGGGTCTGGATTGTCTGCCATCTGCCTGTATACATGAGGACTGTAAGTGGATTCATGGCCATCCTGCAAAGAAAGAAGCGCTCCTGAACCCGTCCAACCGTGTTCACCATTTCAGGAACTAGCGATAGGACTGTCTATTTTCATCATTACATTTCATCTGTTGCCGTTTATCATGAACATTTTTCATGATTTACTGTGTGTGTTTTGTTGGTGCTTTGTTGTATTTAATGTGTAATCGCTGTAAGGGGAACAGGGGTGGTATCGTTGTTTTCATTTGTTTTCATTACATTCTTTATTTGCTGTTTGATTACCGGTTTGCTTTGTTTTTGTCTCTCTTTGTGAGTGCGTGCTGGTCGGGCCAAGGCTGGATGCGTCCTTGGAATCTCCCCCATAAAAATAAATAAATCCCCCCCTCTCGACGGTGTGAATCTTAGCGGCACTGGACCGCTACGACATTATTCATTTCTCCTTGCTGCTGATTGACTGTGATGCATCTCCAGCTGAGTGTTCTTGTGTTTTCCATTTTGTTCCTCTTAACCCCTAAACTGCCACAGCCAGCTATAGTCGTTACCCAGTGCCATTTGCGAGCATACAAGAGCTGATCATTCAGTGCCGTACAGTCTTTGAGCAGCCAGCTCATGACCACTGCCAGCCCCTTGTGAGCAGGGGGGCTAAATGCACCCCTAGAAGACACGGACACACCTTAAAAAACCCCTCTTAAAAAACGCTGATAGACTACTTTCATATTGCTCCCTTACTTGCTGGGCTTACTTGCGGCTGCTCTGTCGTGTGATATGCTTCTGGCGTGATGCTACGCATACTTAAAAGCCTGAACAGCACCTGTCCTTTTTGGCTGATTGCTTTGTTTCTCTCTCCTCCTCCAGACATCCTCTGCTATTGTTGGGTGTCCCGCTCCCATTGTGCTGTCCTATGATGTTTGTCTATTCTTTAATCAAGAACTAACTGCATACTGAGCTCGTTTTACTTCTGAAAGAGACATGTTTGTTTGAAGTGTTTGAATAAAGTTCCTGTTTCTACAATCTCCTGTGTTTCTGTGCAATTCTGTAACCCAAGTGTATCACCCTGCAGACTCACTGTCTCTGGGATTGAGCAGCTGCACTAGACTAGCCTGCCTGCGTCAGCATTTACCTCTGCGTGCTTGCGTGCTGCCAGTTCAAGCACAGTTGACTTGGTGATTTACTTAATTTCATCCATGGCATCAGTTGCATCTTGTACATGTTGTTCCAGTAGCTTTTTAAATAGTTTTTACAGTTCATTAGCAGTGTGTACAATGATCAGTGTTGCAGTAATTATGATGCTCTTTGCATGAAAAAAAATGTATTCCATTAAAAGTTTCACTTTTTGTTTGTGAATTGTGACATTTAATCAAAGTGCAGCAAAAAAGTATTTTTGTGTCCAGGGATGTATTAACCCCCATGTATGTGGCAGTTTAAAGGTTAAAACCCCAAGATGCCACTGAAACACCCTGCACCTTCTAAGGCTTCTGGCAATGAAAACGTGCTTGCATGAATTACAGTACATATAGCGGTAACATCGGTATTTTACATTCTAGCACTGCGGGAGACATAGTACAGTACTGTACAGTATACGGGTTTACCTTTACATTCTTTTTTTAGGTAATGTATTAAGCTGAGTTTGAAATTAAATTAAAGTGTTTTGGGGGCATATTTAGGGTTTAAACTATAAAAATAGGCATTTTTTTAATGACATCCAAAATTCACGGTTTTTCGCTCTAGGAACGTAACCCCCGTAAATTTTGGGGTGTACTGTATAACTAAATTACTGTATGTATGCATATGGAGGCATTCATTTACAAAAAAGGTCTGTTTTGCATTACCTTGTCCTACTGTCTAACTAGATTTCATTTTTAATGCTTATTTGTCTTATACCCCAATATTCTACTAGCTTCATTAAGTCAATAATACATTAACATTTGTAGGTAAGTAAACAGACCTGTCTTCTATCTAACATCTGTCCAGGAACAGGCTTTACTCCTAAACAAAAAGTCCCTCAATAAAATAATTCTTTCACCTATTTACTTCATTAGTTCACAGTGTAGGATTTCAGTATTATAGTTGAAGGCTTTAAATTATACACTTGTGGAACTTCCTCAGACTATCTTTTCATTTGCCTCCACAATAATAAGTTTGATAATTTTTTTCAGTTTGAAATTGCAGTATATAGTTAACACTAGAATCCCTGAAGCCTATGAAAATATTAGAAATGCCGGTCACCTTAAATTCCCTCGCACCTCATCATCAGCATCTTTGTTTTGCAAATGTGTCAATCAGCATTGGCAGCAGGCAGCCTGCTCACTCATCCCCCACTGAGGCAACTGAAGTCAAGTCAGACGCAAATTCTCAGAGCTGAAGTCTGTTTATCTGGGAGTAAGGTGTCTGGAATTGTATAGGGTACATAATATATTGTAATTTGGAATACATACACTTCATGTGTGTCCCATGTCTGCAATGATCTGTGTAAATGTAGGATGTCAGGAAATGCGAGGCAAGAAATGTTGAACACATAACATATATATGTATGTGTACTGTATATATACAGTGGGGCAAAAGTATTTAGTCAGCCACCAATTGTGCAAGTTCTCCCACTTAAAAAGATGAGAGAGGCCTGTAATTTTCATCATAGGTATACCTCAATTATGAGAGACAAAATGAGAAAAAAAATCCAGAAAATCACATTGTCTGATTTTTAAAGAATTTATTTGCAAATTATGGTGGAAAAAAAGTATTTGGTCAATAACAAAAGTTCATCTCAATACTTTGTTATACACTCTTTGTTGGCAATGACAGAGGTCAAACGTTTTCTGTAAGTCTTCACAAGGTTTTCACACACTGTTGCTTGTATTTTGACCCATTTCTCCATTTAGATCTCCTCTAGAGCAGTCTTTAAAATAAATGTAGCAATCCATTGTCATGCTATAAGTGATAACTTGCTCTTAAACATTGGTACAGGTGGTTGTTCCTGGGGATAAAAAAGGAAAACAAATCCACGGGAAAGGCTTTGTTGTTGAACTCAGATTTCACCTCCGCCATATGAGTCATCAAAACCATTGGAATGAAATATAGTTCTATATAAATAAATAAATTTCCTATCACAACCACACTTTCACCCCTGTACATTAGAGAGGGACCTCATTTTCACAGCAGGTGAAATTATCCTATAAAACACATAGGAGTTATGTGCACCATTTTTCATGGGAGATTAAAACTCATCAAATGTATTTTAAAAACTTGTAGGAAGCAGTCTGTGGCATTCCTTATCTGCCGTGGTCCCTTACAAAATGAACACCAGGCAGTTAAAACTGTGCACAGTTTCTTTAATAAGCCTATCAGACAGTCTTTTATAGCACTTTCATATCGAGTGTCTCTTAATCCCTTCTAGCAGAGGAGACACTCATTTCCACAGCTTGGTCTATGATGTAGAAATGTGTGCTCCCTGTCTTCTGCTTGCAAAATTAATACTGGAATTACAAAACTGTCCACAATTTATTTAAAAAGATTTAAGGAAGTCTTCTATTTCACTTTTTTGTCTACTATGTCCTTACTCATCCACTGGTGGGGGCCCTCATTTCCTCAGTGGAGCCTTTGCCATAGAAACGTGTGCCACCTGAATACTGCTTACAACATAAACGGTAAACAGTTAAAATTGTTGAGCTTGTATTTGAACAATTTTATATCACTTTCATGTCTACTGTGGCGGTCTGTACCTTCCACTGGATGGGACACTAATTTCTACGGCTGGAGCAGAGCTGTACAAATCTGGGCCCCTGTCTGCTGCTTTTAAAATGAACACTGGAATTGCAAAATTGTTCAAAATCCCTTTTAAAAGTTCACAGGCACCCTTTAGTATCGCTTGCCTTGCTATTGTGGCCCTCTGTTCTGTCTGCTGGCAGAGATACTCATTTTCATGGCCGGAGCTAATCTTTAGAATTCTATTCCTGTTCTGAAAAAATAGGTTACAATGTTGAACATTTTTAATTAAAAAAAAAAAAAAATCAAGCGCTTACACTGTCTTTTTTTAACTATGTCTATGAAAATCGCTCTGAGTAGCCAGAAAAATGCTATATAAATGTAAGATATTATTATTATTATTTAGTTTTTTTTAAATCCAAATAAACCTGATAGGACCAAGATATGTGCCACTCTAGGGTACCAACAAAGTCAAACTGATTAGGAAATTTTGTGATCAGTTTGTTTAAAGTATATTAAGCAAAAAATAACTTTTCATCATCCTCTCATTTCTATTTTGGCATTTCAGGATACAGTATATACTGCAAATATTTAAAACAATACTAAAAGATATTTGTGTATGTGTGTTGTAGTGCCCCATGTTGTAAGTGTTACATCCATTGAAGAAGTTAACTTAAATAAAGAAAATGTACATTTTGGAGGTTTGTTTGAAGTGTTTTACATTATAACCATAGTATTAATTGCTGTGTGAATATGATTTTTTCAAGGGGATGACCTTTACTATTGTCAAAAAAGACAAGCTAGGCAACAGGAGGAATATGAAAGTTATTTGTTGAGTTTAGGAGACAACGGATACTTGTAAGGAAGTTCATGCCAGTGCTATTGGTGTGCATTCTGGAATTTATAAAACTGCTGCTATTATTTCACAAAGACGTTACTGGCCTGGTTTTATGCTGACATTAAAATTGATAAGTTTTCTGATAATTATAATCATTATTTTAATTAAAAGACTATAATTGTCAGAACAGATTCAATAAAATGTTTTAATATCTCAGTTGCTGTTTGTCGGACTCTTTAATTGACTTGTTATACAAATGTGTATCAGTGGATATTTGGTACTTCATTTGACAAATAATATTAATGTTTCAAAGTCTCATATATTTCAGATAGATAGATAGAACTTTATTTGTCCTCTAAGGGAAAATGTGCTTCTTTTTTTTAACAGAGGCGGAATGAATGAATAAATTAATATTAATATATAATGAAAAAAACAGCCAATCCAATAACAAATTTTAGCTGTCTAATGTTCATTTTGCAAGCAGTAGTTGGGGCTCACAACTCTGAGGCAAAAGCTCAGGTGTAGAAGTGAGTGTCCCTTTGAGAGGAGATGACAATGGGACACAGTAGACTTGAAAGTGATGTAGAAGACTTTCATCAATCTTTTACCATGGATTTCAGATAATATTACTTATCCAGGTTTCATCTTGAAAGCAGCAGACGGGGTGCACACAAGCCCATGGATCTGCTCCAGCCATGGAAATAAGTGTTCCCTGAAGGGGATAGGATGTAGTTGTATAGTGGAGAAGATTATATAGAAGACTATACCTACGATCTTTTAAAATCAATTTTGCATACTTTTACTTCTCCGGTGTTCATTTTGTAATCAGCAGTCAAAGGGCACACATTTTATGGCTCTGCAGCAGAGACATGCATTTTCATTCCAATAGTTTTAATGACTCATATAGCGGAGGTGAAATTTGAGTTCAATAACAAGCCTTTCCCGTGGATTTTTTTTTCTTCCTTTTTTATCCATCAGGAACAACCACCTGTGTAAATGTTTAAGAGCAAACTATCACTTATAGCATGACAATGGATTTATTTTAACAAGCTTTCTTTTAAATGTCTTTGTAAAGTGTTACTGGGTGTTGAGCAATGTATTATTATTACTGATATTTTACTAAATCTTACTATCCATGTTTCATTGTTGATGAGCCCCGTTGAAAATTTTTTTTGGTAACAGAACAGTAAACACGCCAAAATGACTGAAAATACAACTGACGACTGGTATTTTTCGATATCATTTAACAAAGTTTACTGTTCGCCGTCAATCACAGAGCACCCTGGTAAAACGTCAATAGCGTTTAATATACCTGCAGTCTTAGAACGCAGACATCAAGACATCGCTGCATGTGTATGTTTACTGACAGATATGACAGCATTTTGCACGGAGCATGCGTTAAAACAAAAGACAAGCGGCACGCAAAGGCGCGCAAACAAGAGGAGTTCCGCAACAATCACAACTCAGTGCACCTAAGAGAAAGGACACTGAATTCTACGAGGCACAGATATTTTAGAGCACCTGTTCAAATATTTATCCATTGGTTTAGATCAGCGATTTTCAACGGTTCACAAGTGTGCCGTACGATTTTTTTAAACCAAACCAATTGAATACTTCTTTGTAGAAGTAACAAAACATGTCTACGATGCAGATTCTATACCATTTTATGTTATTTTTATATCATTATTTTAGTAATATACAGTATATACACTATATGTGAGCTACAAATAAATACATGTATAATGTTGTGTATTTTAACCAGTTTACGTTTCTCAACTTGTTAAAAATTTGCATATCATTTCAAATATCATTTCATATAATCAATTTATATGAACCTTTACTTATGTTTGTATTGCGTGCACACCTTGCTATGTAATTATTCAATGAACACGTGGTATTGTTGAGCACTTAGTGTCCCTATTTATACCCCACTACACAACGGCTGAATTTGATCAGGCATATACACGTATAATAATAATAATAATAGTAATTCATTATGTTTTTATAGTGCCTTTCTTACTACTCAAAGTAATTTGTAAAAAATAAATAAATAAATTAAAAAAAAAAAAACATAAAGGAAGCCCCGGACAAAAACCAGTGATCATTTAACTGCGACTGGACAATTACCCCTGTGCTGCGACCTCTTCCTGTTAGATACGGCGCATTATAATTTTGAGCACTTCTTTTTTATTTTAAACTGCCATAAATAAATTATGAATTGTGCCACAAGATGAAAAAGATTGAAAATCGCTGGTTTAAATATATATATATATATACACTGGTTCAGATATATATAAATCCGTTCGGATAGACCAGTTCAGATATATATATATATATATATATATGCCGGTTCAGATATATATACATTGGTTTAGATATATATACACCGGTTCGGATATATATAAATCTGTTCAGATAGGCCAGTTTACATATTAATTTCTTGTGTCAGTGCGTGCGTGTGCGAGTGCTTACGCCTAAAACAAAGATCGTCCTGTCAAAATAAGAGACTCTTTCTCCTTCTTGACGTGAATCATCTTTAAATGAAATACTGCTAATAAGGAATAACAGAAATCACCGCACTGCTTTCTGTCTTTGATAAACTAACGTTTTATGGGTTGAAAAAAATGATTGCCCCTGACAGATACACTTAATCAGTAGTGTGTGCGACCCACGATTTGTGAGTTTGAGTGTGTGTGTGTGTGTGTGTGTACGTGTGTGTGTGTGTGTGTGGTTTTGTCATTTTTACTATAAAAACAGTTAGACATCAATTATTTGTGAAGCAGGAATCTTCTGGTCATTCTGATCCCTGATCAACATTTAAAAGAAACAGAGCAACTCCAGTGTTTTCCTCCATGATGCCCTTTCAGCAAATAGAACTAAGTTCCTTGCTAAAGCAGATCACCCTTTAATGAAATGCTTCCAATACGGAATAACAGAAATTACCAGGCAGCTTTCAGTCAATAATATATCAGCGTATCATGACGTGAAAAAATGGGGCGTACCGTGGTTGAGATCAATGATTTCCGGTAACTCAGCTTTTGAGAAGAATCTGTCATGGGGGGGACAAGAGGGAGCGAGTGAGGCAAGTACAATGAGCCAGAGTGGGCCGAGAAGGCGGGTATCTGTGTGAGTGTTTTAAATAATGAAAGGAAAAAAAGTGCTTTGAAATCGAGGACCCCCAACCAAGACAGCGTACGAAACAAAACGTGACAGACAGGCATATGTTACATGTATAAGATACGTACAATAATGACAACAATACTGAAGCAATGATGAAGGGAAGGGGAGATGCTAACTTAGGTGGCCCTGCACTGTGCCTGCCCGTAAATCCCAACCAATCTATTCAAACCAATGAATATATCTGAACCGACCTATATATCCAAACGGATGTATCTCACCCAATATATATATATCTGAACGGATGTATCTGAACGGATGTATATATCTAAACCAATCTATTTAAACCAGTATATATATCTAAACTAATATATATCAACCAATTTATATATCTCAACCAATGTATATATCTGAACAGATGTATTCAAACCAATGTATATATCCAAACCAATGCATCCCAACCAATGTATATATCTGAACCAATCTTTTTTTGCTGAACAGCCCCTCATAATATATGTGTATATATATATATATATATACTAGCAAAATACCCGCGCTTCGCAGCGGAGAAGTAGTGTGTTAAAGAGGTTATGTAAACATATATATACAGTACATAAACATATATACATATATATACATATCTACATATACACATATCTACATATACATATATATATATATATATACATATCTACATATACACATATCTACATATACATACAGTAATCCCTCACCTATCGCGGGGGTTACGTTCCAGAGCCCCCCGCGATAGGTGAAAATCCGCGAAGTAGCGACCTATATTTATTTTATTATTTATACATATTTTAAGGCTTTATAAACCCTTCTCACACTCTTATAAACCTTTCTCACTCTCTTGTTAACCTTTCCCACACTCTTATAAACACTTCCTATGCTCTTAAACACTTTCTACATTCTTAAACACCGCAGACCAACACTGCACACTGCACGCAGCGATCAGACGTCGATGTGTCTGCACTCGCTTTGTGAAGGGGGGCAGCTGAACTCTCAGCAGAGCAGAAATAGACTATATATATACTATATATATATACACATATCAACATATATATATATATATATATATATATATACACACATACAGACACATATATATACATATACATATTTACATATATATACACATATATATACATATCTACATACATACACATATATCTATCTATATCTATATCTATATATCTATCTATATCTATCTATATATCTATCTATATATATATATATATATATATATAGCAAAATACCCGCGCTTCGCAGCGGAGAAGTAGTGTGTTAAAGAGGTTATAAAAAAGAAAAGGAAACACTTTAAAAATAATGTAACAAGATTGACAATGTAATTGTGTTGTCATTGTTATGAGTGTTGCTGTCATATATATATATATATATATATATATATACATACACACACACACACATAAACATATATATACATATACATATATACATATATATACATATCTACATATACACATATCTACATATATACATATATATATATATATATATACATATACACATCAACATATATATACATATATATACACATATCAACATATATATATACACACATACATACATACATACAGTGGTGTGAAAAACTATTTGCCCCCTTCCTGATTTCTTATTCTTTTGCATGTTTGTCACACAAAATGTTTCTGATCATCAAACACATTTAACCATTAGTCATATCTATCTATATAACACAAGTAAACACAAAATGCAGTTTTTAAATGATGGTGTTTATTATTTAGGGAGAAAAAAAATCCAAACCTACATGGCCCTGTGTGAAAAAGTATTTGCCCCCTTGTTAAAAAATAACCTAACTGTGGTGTATCACACCTGAGTTCAATTTCCGTAGCCACCCCCAGGCCTGATTACTGCCACACCTGTTTCAATCAAGAAATCACTTAAATAGGAGCTGCCTGACACAGAGAAGTAGACCAAAAGCACCTCAAAAGCTAGACACCATGCCAAGATCCAAAGAAATTCAGGAACAAATGAGAACAGAAGTAATTGAGATCTATCAGTCTGGTAAAGGTTATAAAGCCATTTCTAAAGCTTTGGGACTCCAGCGAACCACAGTGAGAGCCATTATCCACAAATGGCAAAAACATGGAACAGTGGTGAACCTTCCCAGGAGTGGCCGGCCGACCAAAATTACCCCAAGAGCGCAGAGACGACTCATCCGAGAGGTCACAAAAGACCCAGGACAACGTCTAAAGAACTGCAGGCCTCACTTGCCTCAATTAAGGTCAGTGTTCACGACTCCACCATAAGAAAGAGACTGGGCAAAAACGGCCTGCATGGCAGATTTCCAAGACGCAAACCACTGTTAAGCAAAAAGAACATTAGGGCTCGTCTCAATTTTGCTAAGAAACATCTCAATGATTGCCAAGACTTTTGGGAAAATACCTTGTGGACTGATGAGTCAAAAGTTGAACTTTTTGGAAGGCAAATGTCCCGTTACATCTGGCGTAAAAGGAACACAGCATTTCAGAAAAAGAACATCATACCAACAGTAAAATATGGTGGTGGTAGTGTGATGGTCTGGGGTTGTTTTGCTCCTTCAGGACCTGGAAGGCTTGCTGTGATAGATGGAACCATGAATTCTACTGTCTACCAAAAAATCCTGAAGGAGAATGTCCGGCCATCTGTTCGTCAACTCAAGCTGAAGCGATCTTGGGTGCTGCAACAGGACAATGACCCAAAACACACCAGCAAATCCACCTCTGAATGGCTGAAGAAAAACAAAATGAAGACTTTGGAGTGGCCTAGTCAAAGTCCTGACCTGAATCCAATTGAGATGCTATGGCATGACCTTAAAAAGGCGGTTCATGCTAGAAAACCCTCAAATAAAGCTGAATTACAACAATTTTGCAAAGATGAGTGGGCCAAAATTCCTCCAGAGCACTGTAAAAGACTCATTGCAAGTTATCGCAAACGCTTGATTGCAGTTATTGCTGCTAAGGGTGGCCCAACCAGTTATTAGGTTCAGGGGGCAATTACTTTTTCACACAGGGCCATGTAGGTTTGGATTTTTTTTCTCCCTAAATAATAAACACCATCATTTACAAACTGCATTTTGTGTTTACTTGTGTTATATTTGACTAATGGTTAAATGTGTTTGATGATCAGAAACATTTTGTGTGACAAACATGCAAAAGAATAAGAAATCAGGAAGGGGGCAAATAGTTTTTCACACCACTGTACATACACACATATATATTTACATATCTACATATATATATACATATCTACATATATATATATATATATATATATATATATATATATATATATACATATATATATACATATCTACATATATATACACATATATATACATATCTACATATATATATATATATATATATATATATATATATATATATATATATATATGGGCGGCACGGTGGCGCAGTGGGTAGCGCTGCTGCCTCGCAGTTGGGAGATCTGGGGACCTGGGTTCGATTCCCGGGCCCTCCCTGCGTGGAGTTTGCATGTTCTCCCCGTGTCTGCGTGGGTTTCCTCCGGGCACTCCGGTTTCCTCCCACAGTCCAAAGACATGCAGGTTAGGTGGATTGGCGATTCTAAATTGGCCCTAGTGTGTGCTTGGTGTGTGGGTGTGTTTGTGTGTGTCCTGCGGTGGGTTGGCACCCTGCCCAGGATTGTTTCCTGCCTTGTGCCCTGTGTTGGCTGGGATTGGCTCCAGCAGACCCCCGTGACCCTGTGTTCGGATTCAGCGGGTTGGAAAATGGATGGATGGATGGATATATATATATATATATATATAGCTGATTACCCAGTGGATTCGCTCACTGAGTGCAAGAGAAAAAAATAAAATGTAGTATGTATAAAATAAGTTTGTTAATTGCCAAATTTATTTTTCCACAAATAAAGAGTACTTACAATAACATAGAAATCAATATAAACAACATTAACATCATTATCATATGAGAATATGAAGTAATATATAAGAAGCACATTGCATATAAATATAAATTATTAAACAGTAAAATATTCTTCTATAATACGCTACCGTGGCTATTCGTTTGTCTGTCCAGGATTTTAAATCACCTGTAGCTCGCAAACCGTTTCACCTATTGACTTGAAATTTGGTACACATATACTACGTCACGTCTACTATTCGCTTTCGGGGTGATGATTTTATTACTCTTTTTATCTTTATTTTATTTTATTGTAGAATCAACTCACAGCTGCGTGCACCAGTGCGGCCGTGCCGGATGCGTACGGGTGCCGTTTTCATTCCCTACCACCTTCGCTATTCATTCTTGAGGCAGATTGAAGACTTAAGTGCCAGCTTAACTGAAAAATTGAAGAAGTTATCGCAACACAAAAACTAACTTAATCAGTTTTAACGGGAAAAGATGCCGATGAAAGAAGAGAAGCAGCGGGACGCTAGGGTGAAGAGCTGCTCATTAAGCAGCAAGCGCATCAACCTCTGAGCAAACGAATGGTAAACGTACAGAGAAAGAGGATAAATAACATGAATGCTCATGTCAAGTGTATTCACTCCACGTTATCTTGCAGTGCACTGTTACTGGCATTTTGATAAAAGAATTTGAACAACATATAAGAAGCGTATAAATTATTAAACAGTAAAACATTAACATTTAAGAAGTAAAGATACATTGAGTACTACTGCAGTGCTTTCGGGTATAGTATATTTTTTGTTTGCCCATTACATGCCTAAATGTATACATTTTTTGGTGTACCTACCCGAGAACACGCGACATGACCCGGCAGTTAAAAGTTTCTCGCTCCAGCAATTTTAACTCTGTTACAAAGTCATCCAGAGTCTCGTTTATACCTCGTGTCTTCTCATTAAACTTGTATCTCGCGAATATGGTATTGCAAACGGCAGCGGGAGCGTTTCTATAAACTCAATTTAAACTTACGGTTTACACCGTGCTTTGAAGATGCATAGTACGCGACACGTGTTTCGCCATAATTGTGGGCTCATCAGGCGTACACACTCACTGCACTTCCTTACGGGAATCGAACCTCGGACGGCGAAGCCCCTAACGTTGTGCCACGGCGTGTGGTTCGTTCATTTGACAGCATGTAGATCGGGGTAATTACATTGCAGGCATTCGTAGTCTGATTCACAATCTGATTGTATGGGTGGTTACCTACCAGGTAACGCTTGTGGTTGGTCAGCAAGTCGGCTAACTTCTGCCACGGTGCCCTCTTTCTTAGAATTAAGGCCAAAAAGTTCTATCTTGGTCTCATCAGACCAGAGAATCTTATTTCTCACCATCTCAGAGTCCTTGCAGGTGTCTTTTAGCAAACTCCATGCGGGAGTTGGCCTTAATTCTAAGTGGTATGTGTGGAGACAACCAGGCACTGCTCATCACTTGTCCAATACAGTAATCCCTCCTCCATCGCGGGGGTTGCGTTCCAGAGCCACCCGCGAAGTAGGAAAATCCGCGAAGTAGAAACCATATGTTTATATGGTTATTTTTAGAATGTCATGCTTGGGTCACAGATTTGCGCAGAAACACAGGAGGTTGTAGAGAGACAGGAACGTTATTCAAACACTGCAAACAAACATTTGTCTCTTTTTCAAAAGTTTAAACTGTGCTCCATGACAAGACAGAGATGACAGTTCTGTCTCACAATTAAAAGAATGCAAACATATCTTCCTTTTCAAAGGAGTGCAAAGCAAGCAGTCAAAAAAAAAATCAATACGGCTTTTAAGTATGCGAAGCACCGCCGGTACAAAGCTGTTGAAGGCGGCAGCTCACACCCCCTCTGTCAGGAGCAGGAAGAGAGAGAGAGAGAGAGAGAGAGAGATAGCGAGAGACAGATAAAAAAAATCAATACGTGCCCTTTGAGCTTTTAAGTATGCGAAGCTCCGTGCAGCCTGTCCTTCAGGAAGCAGCTGCACACAGCCCCCCTGCTCACACCCCCCTACGTCAGCGCAAGAGAGAGAGAGAGAGAGAGAAAGTAAGCTGGATAGCTTTTCAGCCATCTGCCAATAGCGTCCCTTGTATGAAATCAACTGGGCAAACCAACTGAGGAAGCATGTACCAGAAATTAAAAGACCCATTGTCCGCAGAAACCCGCGAAGCAGCGAAAAATCCGCGATATATATTTAAATATGCTTACATATAAAATCCGCGATGGAGTGAAGCCGCGAAAGGCGAAGCGCGATATAGCGAGGGATCACTGTACAGTCCCCAGAGTGAAGCATGGCGGTGGCAGCATCATGCTGTGGGGGTGTTTTTCAGCTGCAGGGACAGGACGACTGGTTGTAATTGAGGGAAAGATGAATGCGGCCAAGTACAGGGATATCCTGGACAAAAACCTTCTCCAGAGTGCTAAGGACCTCAGACTGGGCCGAAGGTTTACCTTCCAACAAGACAATGACCCTAAGCACACAGCTAAAATAACGAAGGAGTGGCTTCACAACAACTCTGTGACTGTTCTTGAATGGCCCAGCCAGAGCCCTGACTTAAACCCAATTGAGCATCTCTGGAGAGACCTAAAAATGGCTGTCCACAAACGTTTACCATCCAACCTGACAGAACTGGAGAGGATCTGCAAGGAGGAATGGCAGAGGATCCCTAAATCCAGGTGTGAAAAACTTGTTGCATCTTTCCCAAGAAGACTCATGGCTGTATTAGCTCAAAAGGGTGCTTCTACTAAATACTGAGCAAAGGGTCTGAATACTTAGGACCATGTGATATTTCAGTTTTTCTTTTTTAATAAATCTGCAACAATTTCAAAAATTCTTTTTTTTGTCTGTCAATATGGGGTGCTGTGTGTACATTAATGAGGGAAAAAATTAATTTAAATGATTTTAGCAAATGGCTGCAATATGACAAAGAGTGAAAAATTGAAGGGGGTCTGAATACTTTCCGTACCCACTGTATATACATATGTGTGTATGTATATATGTATATATACATATATATATATATATATATATGTGTGTGTGTGTGTTTATATGTATATATATCTATACTAATGAAAAGCAAAGCCCTCACTCACTCACTCACTCACTGACTGACTGACTCACTCATCACTAATTCTCCAACTTCCCATGTAGGTGGAAGGCTGAAATTTGGCAGGTTTCATTTCGAAATTCTACGCGTAATGGTCATAACTGGAACCTCTTTTTTGTCCATATACTGTAATAGACTGCAACTCAATGGCCGTGGGAGGCGGAGTTGCGTATCGCGTCATCACGCCTCCCACGTAATCACGTGAACTGACTGTGAACGCAGTATGTAGAAAACAAGGAAGAGCCCCAATGAGCACTGAAGAAAACATTCATTACACAATTGAGAAGGCAGCGAAACAATACGAAGCGAGTGAGTGATGCATAAATTAAGTTCATAGACCTACAAAAGGTTGCCATTGATTTGACGCTAGATTGCTTTTCTCCTGTACAACTATACGTTGCATTCTCAACAATAAGCTTGCACGGCTTGGTCATATTACAACCGGAGTGCTGAACTGACAACATGGTATACAAAGAGAACTATAACAATCGTAATAAACGAACAATAAAACAGCGGAGAACCCGTGGATTAAATAAAAAGGCTGCTTCCTTGGCGAAGCAAGGAAAAAGGATGGCCTTATATGGCGTTCGTTTATAAAACAGCGGAGAAGCTGTGTAAAGGCTGCTTCACAAAAAAACAGCGGAGCGCCTTATATGAGCAGGCAGTCAAGCAGGCAGTCAGCTAAAGAAGGGAATCAATAAATAACTATAATCGTAATAAACGAACAAAAAATAGCGGAGAATCCGCGGATTACATAAAGGAAATGAGTACCTGAACAGAAAAGTGAGTCTCAAATAGCTACACAATAACTATAACAATCGTAATAAATTCATGTTGTAATGAATATATTTTATATGTACTGCGCTGGTATCCTGAAGGTTGCCGGTTCAAATCCCCGTCACTGCCAGAAGAGATCTTACTCTGCTGGGCCCTTGAGCAATGCCCTTAACCTTCAATTGCTCCAGGGGTGCTGTACAATGGCTGACCCTGCACTCTGACCCCAAGGGGTATGCGAAAACTAACAAATTCCTAATACAAGAAATTGTATAAGGCAAAATAAAGAACAAATAAATAAATAGCACACATCAAATGCTGCAAGACCACTACCTATTTAAATATTTAGGAAAACTTTTCGGGTATCTTGATCAGAGATGTGGTTTTGATTCTAATACAGTGATTTCACTGACTTTTTATACAGGTTCAACTACTTATACCTTAAGCAGCTTAGGATTTTATTTTCTTCTTCTTTTCTAAGAAGTCCCTACTAACTGTAAAAGTACTACATTGCCATAGGGATGTATGGTGGTGGATCTTTGATGCTGTGGGACAGTTTTTCTACCAAAGACCCTGGACAACTTATTGTGATCAATTTAAAGTAGATATTAAATTAAAACCAGTCTGCTTCTGCCAGGAAGCTTAAATTGGGTTGTGGTTGGATTTTCTAGGAGGGCAACAATCTAAAGCACACCTCAAAATGCTGTAATATCACTTGTGTGCTAATTCACACTTGGGTTAATGATCTTTATGTATGTGCTGATTGGCATGAATGCAGTTTGCTTTAAAATTAATTCTCATGGAATCGTGGGGAAATGTATATCTACATATTACTTTACACGTTGTAAGGGCGTTCAATGTTAGGTGCAAAATTTGGAAAATTGTTGGTTTTGACATACCCAAATCATTACTATTGCAAAGCTGCTCTTTTCCCTGTGGCCAAAAGTGTAATGTTACTAACACTTTCATTTTGACTGACAGCGGATGGCTTCTCCTTATAGATAGATCAATAACATAAGAAACAAGATTTGTTATAAATAATACGAGGGATGTTCAATAATGTATCTACCTGAGTATGAAAGAAAGTAGCAATCATGTTGTGTCATGTCTCAAGGTTACTCATGCACAGTTGTGGCTCAGTGTGGGTCTAACATTCCAAGAGGCAGGATGCCAGGAGAGTCCTTGTGTGAATCAAGTAAGAAAATGCTAGATTTGGAGCAACGTTCAGTAATAAAACCTCTCACAAAAGAAGGAAGAAAGCCAAAGGAGATCCATGAATGAATGACTGCAGTTTGTGGTGAGTCTGCTCCATCATCGCACAAAGTAACATTTTGGAGGAAGAAGTTTAAGTGGGGTAGAGAGTATATTGAAGATGACCATTACATTGGACGGCCTGTGGAAGCAACTTCCACAGAAATGTGCGAGAAAGTCGAGGATTTAATTTTGTCAGACAAACAAATTAAGCTTTCCCAAATTGTTGAAGAAATGAGCATCTCAGCAGGTACAATTTGGAATATAATTCATGAAAATTTTGGAATGTTAAAGGTCAATGCAAGATGGGCTCCAAGAGTGCAGATGCAATGTCAGAAGGCCACGAGGCTCCAGTGAAGAAGAACTTGGGGACGCTCTGTGAAGACCAAATGCATTTTTTTCATCGTTTGGTGACTGGAAAAGAGACTTAGGTCTATCACAGAGATCCCGTGTCCAAAATGGAGTCAATGCAGTGGAAGCACAAGTCATCCTCCACCCCAAAAAAGTTCAAGACAGAAAAATCTACAGGCAAAGTGATGGTAATAATCTTCTTGGATATTGAAGGACTTTTTCTTCTGGAGTTCATGCCACTCAAGACAACCATAACCTGGGAGAGTTACACCAACACAGTGATCATTTTGCGGGAGTCAATAAAGGCGAAAAGACAAGGAAAACTCACAGCAGGTGTGCTGCTTCTTCATGACAAAGCGCCGGTTCACATGTGACGTCAATCACAGGCGATCAGAGATTATGTGTTCCAGGAGCTGAACCATCCACCTTACAGTCCTGACCTGGCTCCCTCAGATAATTTCCAATTACGAGTTTTGAAGAAATCTCTCAGTTGACAGCAGTTTTCAAGTGATGAAGATGTCAAGGCAGCTGTGACATACTGGTTTGAAGGTCAAACAGAAGATTTTTTTTTCAAACGGGTTAAAGACATTGCAGGAAAAGTGGATGAAGTGTATGGAGCTATCAGGGGACTATATTGAAAAATTAAACAATTTTTTTTTTTTAAAAACTCTCTTCTTTCCTATTGAGGTAGATAAATTATTGAATGCCCCTTGTATTTCATTTCTGTCAGAAAGGTATTTTTTAACAAGTTAATTATCTGGTATTTTCTAAATATTAAGTCTTTCATGGGATGTGCATGCCAGTCTCTGCCTGAATGCCATCTTCTGGCAGCTCAGAAGCTATCCTAACTCCTGGTGATGTTAGAGGTAGTTTCCTAAATTTGAAAAACTGATAAAATACTTCTACTCCTACTCCTAAGAGTAGAAGCAAATTTCCATCACTCTGAGAATCTTGACACCATTCAAACTGTTTTCCTATTCTGGCATACTTGATAAATAAGGACACAGGTTTCACTACCCAAATATTAGTCAGATACATTTTAGGTTTCTAACAACTGATATTTGTTTTACCACATTTCAACATCACATTCCTTCAGCCATGCTGTCCAACCTTGCACAATTTTACAGATGTTTTTACTTATGTTGTTCCTTTTGAACGGTTAACTTGAATCATCATTTGTGATTCAGACAGTTTTGTTCTTTTTGAAAACACTCCTTCACAAATCATTTTGAAACACATGTTTCTACTCTTAGAGTATGTATTGTTGTACTTGGAGGGTTGCATGGTAGTGATTGGCAATTATCAATCTAAGCAGACTAATATCACATGTGGAATTCTACAAGAATCTGTTTTTGGTCCTCTTTTATTCAACCTTCACTGTACGTGCTTCCACTCAGTTGAATTTTATTTGATAGCAAATGTGCATAGCACACCTATGCAGGTGTCACCCTGATTTACTTGCCCTTTTCTCCTAATGACTAGTCTTCTAGACTCAGTGTGTGAAAGTCTACAGCCAAATAGCATCTGGATGAAGCAAAACCTCATTTAAGTAAATGAAGATAAAGCAGAAATCATACTATTTGAAAATAAAAGGAAAGATTTAGAGTTGCTTCCTACCCTGACCCCAAGGTGCTACAAACTAAAAACAAGTTAGAAATCTTGGTGTACTTCTGGATGCAGATCTCAGTTTTGGTACTCATATTAAAATGTAATTAAATGAGCATTCTCTCATCTCAAAAACATTTCTAAACAGATTTAGAGAAACATATTTTTGCCATTATATTCAGCAGATTAGACTACTGCAATAGTCTTTTGTGCCAGATTCGTCAGGGCATGTCTTGCAGAGAGATTTATTATACGGTTTAATACTTAACAGTCAATGCAGGCCAGTAAACATTCAACTTTTTATCTCCAGTTCCACTGTAATTTTAGACATGTCTTATTGTGTGTTAATGTCCCTAAAGAATTATGTTATAATTAGGGGAAGTGATTCGATTCAACCAACTTTGGATTGAAAATATTAATGGAAAAAAACTCTAGAAAGTTCACAAGAATGAAGCTATAGCCTCCTGCCAAAGGAACTGAATAAAATGGTTCATAGTAGTAAAATTACAGCTCCAATGTGACAGCCAATTGCTGACCCACCACACAGCTATTCAGTAGTCTATATCTGCTGAAGCAAAACGCCCTTGCTCCACTGTGTAGATCAATCGATGCTGCAATCACCTCCTTTATGAAAGGAAAGCTCTTTCTCACTTACCTGTTCTACCTCAGCTTCTGAGCGCTACCATTAATCAATGTGTGAAACGGTTTCCATCTGTATACTATGGTAACTCTTAAATAAAGCACAAAAGACATACACATGTTCTGGAAAAAATAAAGACACTTAAACAAAGAAAGCTGAACAACCACTAACCAAAAAGTTATAATGAAATTCGACTTTCTTAAACTGTTACTTTCTCCAAGCCAATCAAAGTGAGTCTGTCCATAAGCCTGCAGACACCTGGCCAAGGCACCTACTTTAAATGTAGGTAATTTTATCTATATGCATGTGTGTCAAAAAAAAACTATAAGGCTAGAAACAGCTTGGACACACACAGGCTGCCTGTAGATAATTCGTACACTATAAATTAAATACTAAAGTTCAAACGACAAAATTGTTATTACTGACAGGAACACTAATGTGTTCAATGGCAAGTGCTTCACTGCGTTTCTTTAACCAAAAGCCATTCGACAATCCCGACTGTAAAGTGCTGTGAGGCCCTTGGCATCACATTGTGTTCACCTTTTGTTTCTGCGAAAAAATGGCTCCTACAAAACAATTAAGTGGTCAATGCCTTCCTTGAAAGACAGTTAAGGGAGCGTACAGTGCTATGTCTTGATGAGAAAAAATGTTCTTTTTTGTTTTAAAAAGTGGCATATCGCTTTCCAAAATCATTATTTCCTACTCAACACAGTATAACATCTACTGTATTTACATATAATTTATGTTATATTAGGTATTATAATTAATCTAGATATGATTATAGTATACAGGAAGATATGTATAGATTATATGATTTTTGTATCCACGAAGAGTCCTGGAACCGATCCACCACAGATACAGAGGGCTGACTGTATAATTCTCAAGGCTAGAATCTTTTACATTTAATACATTTATTAGAGTCCAAATGTTCAGAGATTTTTACTGGAATACTGATTCCTATAAGAATAGTCTGGGATTTCTGATAGATGATATTATTGGCCAATAAATAACCCTTCACCCTTTGACTTGGAGAAAAAAATTCAAGTACAAAAATATTCAAATAAATATTTTATAACAATACTTGAATACAAATTAGATTATTTTAACTGTGTACAAAAAGTGTCAATCAAAAATTGTTCAAAAAATAATCATAAAAAACAATAACAACAAAATATATAACAACAATATAACTGAATTAAACTATATCGATGTAATTAAATAGGACAATACTACAATTGTGAGTGTACGGGAGTAAAGTAACAAGTGCGTTTATCGTGTTTTAAGTAATCAGAAGCGATTTTGTGTAAGTTTCATATATGCATGCAGGCATGTGAAGTGTCTCGGTTACACTTTTCTAGTATTTTCACCATGTCACTTTTAATGCACAGAAAGTCCCATTTTTGTGATGGGTTATTTTTTTCTGGTGGAGTGCTTTGAAGATGTAGTGCGAACAAAAAAATTAGTAATAAGGAAGCATACAAAGTCACAATAAGTACAAAAGTACATGCAGTAGCACTTAGAACTTTTAAACTCTTCTTGAATATTTACTTTTTTTATATGGGTATTTGAACCCTAATTTTTGCATAATACGACAGCCCTAGGCAATCTGATTATTAATAGGGTCTTTATTTATTGGTAAAGAAATAATTGTTGTCACACACATGAGCATGGGAGGCAGTTAAAAGGACCAACAGATGGTAATTCCATGCCAGGCTTGGGGGTGGCGGGGTCCGCTGACCCTTTCTTTGTTATGTCTGCAGACCAAACGCAGGAAACTCTGCCTGGTTTCCATGACATCTCTTTCGGTTCAGGCCCAGAGGACGTCATTTCTGGTTCCACTCCCCGAGAATGTCACTTCCAGTTCAGGCCCCAAGAATGTCATTTTTGGTTTCGGGCCCCGATGACATCTTTTCTGCCAACCTGCCTTAAAAGCAAGACAAACTCCATTTTGTATTCAGTTCTGTTTTGGACTCAACTCTGCACACAACTGTGCAACATATTTGCCTTTTGCAGCCAGGATTTAAGTATATGGGTGGCTGCCCCAATTAAGTCTAAATACTAAAATAATATCAACATCCCCTTTTCCTCTGATTGAAGCTGTCTACCAGACATGTTCAAAGTAGCAGCCTATAGTCTACACTGTCAATAAATAGTTTATACTTTGAACAACTAACTTTCAAAAGATTTTAATAGATTATATCTTGCCTGAAGAAGGGGCCTGAGTTGCCTTGAAAGCTTGCATATTGTAATCATTTTAGTTAGCCAATAAAAGGTGTCATTTTGCTTGACTTCTCACTACATTCATAATGGCTAACACCGTACAACACCCTACTAGTACTAAAAAGATGTTAATGTAATGAACTTACATCTGCCATGCCGTGTGGGACATCCTGAGACTCCGTGGGATCCCCTCAAAGTTGCTGGATATTGTGGCTGGCCTGTGCACTGGTACTGTGAGTGCTGTGCAGAATGGAGGCAGAACCTCTGTGTTTATCCCAGTTGATTCTTTGGTTCGTCAGTGGTGTGTTCTTGCTCCTACTCTGATCAGTGCTTGCATGGACTGGGTGTTGGCCAGAGTCGTGGGGTACAGTGGCTGTGGGGCATCTGTTGGTGAAGAGAGATTTACTGATCCTGACTTTGCCGAAGATGGTGTGATATTTGCAGAGTCAATGGAGGCTCTGATCAGGGTTCTCGAGAGGCTGAGTGAGGAGACTGAGTGTCTGGGCTTTCGTGTGCCCTGGATAATAAACAATATTCAGGCCTTTAATGACCTCTTGGGCATAGCCATCAGCAGTGTGTCTGTCTGTAGAGAGAGTGTCAACCTTGTTGAGAGGTTTACTTACCTTGGTAGCGACATTAATGTCTCTAGTGACTTTTAGAGCATTGGGGTTCATGTGGTCACTGGAAAGAGGTGTGTGGCACTTCCAATATCTTTGCCAAAGTACGAAGGTCCAAGTCTTTAGAGTCTTGGTGCTTCCTGTTTTGCTATATGGTTGCAAGACATGGATGCTTTCCAGTGACCTGAGACAAAGACTGGACTCTTTTGGTACTGTGTCTCTTCGGAGAATCCTTGGGTACTGCTGGTTTGACTTTGTGTCGAATGAGCAGTTGCTCATGGAGTCCCAAAGGAGGCACATTACCTGTATTGTGAGCAAGCGTCAGGTACGGCACTACTGCCATGTGGTGTGATTCCCTGAGGGTAATCCAGCTCGCAGGATCCTCGCTGTTGAGGACCCAAGTGGCTGGACCAGGCCAAGGGGACACCCACGTAGCACCTGGCTGCGGAAGATAGATGGTCATTTCTGGAGGGTGGGACTGAACCTCATATTTGCCTAGGAGGTTTCCAACCAGGATCCCAAGGTGTTTCGTCATACGGTGGGTGCGGCAACACACTGTACCAGTGCATGCTCCCCAACCTGACCTGATAACGTATTGTAAATTCATCATGCCAAATGGAATAGCAGTGAAAGATAGGGTGCTGTACTTGTAACTTTTTTTTCAGATTTGGCAAAAACAGCAAGGGCAGATGTACATTATACAGCCTATTCATTTCATTTATAAAACCAGTTTGGCAAGTGCCAACACAGACTGCAGCCACTGAATTATGCTCAGATATGATGTTTTTTAATATGAAGAATACACACAAAGGTAAAGTCACATATAGTCAAAGCATTTAAGTTCTTTTTCTGTGGCATAATTGCTTTTGAAATGGAAGAGTATGTTTACTATTGTTTAAAGAAAAGGCAGGGCACTGAACATTTGCTGATTAAGGTGAATAAGCCTAGAAAGCAATCTTTTGATACTGGCAATGATGTAAATTATGCATATTTTTAATCCCTAACAACAAATAAGACTTGCTGTATGAAATCAGAAGTTTTGTCAACTGAATTTACATTCACTCTATGGATAAAGCTGTTTATGTGTTCATCAAATCCTGACGAACTCCATTACTCAAAACATTGGTGCCTGATTAGGCTGTGATCATTATTGGCTAGTCAGATCTGCCATATGATCAACTGGTCAGGTTTTAACATTTATATGGTAATGTATTCATATGTATATAATATTTATATGAATATGTGTTACTGGAAAGGGAAGGAATCCATCCATCCATCCATTTTCCAACCCGCTGAATCCGAACACAGGGTCACGGGGGTCTGCTGGAGCCAATCCCAGCCAACACAGGGCACAAGGCAGGAACCAATCCCGGGCAGGGTGCCAACCCACCGCAGGACACACACAAACACACCCACACACCAAGCACACACTAGGGCCAATTTAGAATCACCAATCCACCTAACCTGCATGTCTTTGGACTGTGGGAGGAAACCGGAGTGCCTGGAGGAAACCCATGCAGACACAGGGAGAACATGCAAACTCCACGCACGGAGGACCCGGGAAGCAAACCCAAGTCCCCAGGTCTCCCAACTGCAAGGCAGCAGCGCTACCCACTGCGCCACCGTGCCACCTGGGAAGGAATAGATCAAAGGTAATTAAATAATGATCTGAAATAGTTACTGTATATTAAATGACGAGAGAGCTGCATTCTGAATGTTAACACCATTTATGATAATAAAATCAAAGGCACGATTATGAGAGTGTGTATGCGTTTCACAGTATGGAGAAACCCAATTGTATTTGTCAAGGTTAGAAAAACATTTTGTTGGTGCCTTTAAGAGGATATGCAACTCTATGATTTTTTTGTTTTGTGCTTCTTTCATTAAGCTAAATGTGGAGAAAGTGGTACCATAGTTCATTGTCAAAAGATAAGTTTGAATTTCTGCAATTGGGCCCCACATTGTTTAAATGATTTTTTAGGATCCATGCAGTTACTCAGTGGGGAATCACAGCCACTATGGCACCCTGGTTGCATATATTTAAAAAGCTTCCATTTCTTAGCCCATCCTTGATAAACAAAAATATGCAGTGCATTTTTGGTATTTAAAGTTAGTATCAATTTGAATGCTTTAGCCAAAACAAAAGAATAATGATTAGTTTATGTCCATACAAAGAATGTTTTCTTATCTTAAATGAAAGAATATTTTCTGTAGAATGAACAACCTAAACCTATTGTATAATTGGAAAATTATATCTCTGAGATAATAAAACAGCACTTTTGTAAAAAAAAATATTTCTTAAAATGGTAGTGAATTCAAAACGAAAAAATGTGAAAATGTTTGAACTTAACAGTTTATAACCTACCACTTGGCTTTTCATTTATTAACACTGATTTTTTATTTGCTAAAGTTCAAATATTTGTATTAATGTATTGCATAAAAATGACTTTTAAAGCTGTAGAGTATATAGTCAAACATTCATTTAGGTTATTGGTATAATCAGCATACAAAGAAGAGTAATTCTTGGCAGAAGATGATATAATGGCCAATAAAGAGTTTTATTATGTTTTAAATCTCTTTTTAGTTCATCTTACTTTGGAAGATTACTTGGTTCACTGCAGACCAGCTGTATATGTTTTTTACTGATTATTACAATCAAAAAGCACTAGCATCAAGTATTTATCTTTAAATTTATTTTTAATATATTTTATGTATAAATATACTGAGATTTCTCAAACTAAATTATATTTAAAATGACTCTCCCTCCCCTCATTCCCCTATTTTTGTTTTACTGTAGATTACAACTACTCTTCGAAACCTGGCAGACCTACCCCAGTCTAGACCAAGGTTTCTTGGCAGTGGAGCTTTTCCTGCTCTTTGTACTGTATTGGACCAACATGTGAATGATAAAGACATCTGCACCAACATATCTAGATTATTTAGGTATGTTGCTTCACTACATATTCTTGCATTATTGGGACACTGAAAAAAGTTTTGATCATATGAATGGGAATTTTTTCTGGCAAATCATGTGTCAAATGAGTTTTGGTGCAGGCTACTTTAATATGATCAGAAGGTTCTATTTGTCTCCCTTTGCAGTTATAGTCACCAACTCATGAATATCATGACTGTTCCACATTTATCAAGGTGCCAGATAAGGCTGCCCACTTTCTCTCCTCCTCTTTTTTAATTTATCCCTTGAGTAGCAGGGTGGGGTAATTATTTTTAATAATGATTTTTGTTTAGTTTAGTGTTTAATTCACAAATATATGTTTTGCATATTTATTTAATATAAATTTGGTCACGAAAACACCAGGGGTTTCAGCTGTTGAGTTATTTTTAAAGGGAACAAGAATATACTGCAGCAATGAATACCTGATACCAGAAGGAGGCATAAGGGATGACATTTATAAGGGATAATAAATGGAAGCGTTACATAACTGATTCAGTTTTATTATGACACAGCAATACGAACTCAGACATACACACGAACCTCATCTTCCCTGTAAATATCACGTTGTTTGACAAGAAATGTTTGGGCAGATACCCCAGAGAGTTTAACATCTACAAATTATGTGACAGTATTTAACTGAGATGAGAAGATTATATTAAGAAGAAAGAAAAATTGTAGAAAGTTAATGAATTCTGAATATGTTATAGAATTATCAAAAATATATGATGTACAGAAAGTATATTTCAAAGAGAAATTAGATATTTGATTTTTGAAGGAGTGCGTGTTAGCCCACTGTCATTCTTAACTAATGGAAATGCTTAGAATTTGTATCATCAAAACACAAAATGTAGACTGAAGTTGGTAGAACAAAAAGGAAACTAGTAAAGTTAATGGGGTTCTTTTTACTAGCTTGATTAACTTTCTAATCTCTTAACATAATATAACATTCTCATGCTCACAGTCTACTTCAGGGTCATAAAGGTTGGAACCAGTTCTGACAATACTAGTCATAAGACAAGAATCAACCCTTTATGAGGTGCTAGTCCATCACAGGGCCTGCTAACTCTAATGCTTATGCTGAGTCAGTTTAGGGTCAACAGTTAACCAAACATGCAAGATTTTGGGGATGTGAGAGGGAAACTTGTACTACCTTCAGAGGAAAAAACGGTTTAGACAGGAGGAGAATGTGCAGACTCCGCATAACAGATAAACATTTGATATGGTTTACAGATATTTCCTATTCAAACAAATACAGTATGCTTGCTTATTGTCAGTATAACAAGGCTTTTGCTTTTTATTTCACTACACCATGTTCATTCACATGCTGCGTGCATCACATTTTTTGGGTGGCACAAAGTAAGCAAGCAAGATATAATTGGAAAAACTACAAAAAAAATTGTTGTATTTCATTGTTTAAAAAATCAATACAATTGTAAATAAATTTTAGTTATGAGATGCACTTTAGAAGCCCAGTTAATCAAGATGAGATAATGAGATATTAGTATAACAATAGATATCATGATAAACTGTTCACAATGCAGTAGTGTTTTATTTTTAACTAAAGATGGACCCAGGACTTAGTGTGTAGCAGTACAATAAGGCAAAAGCTGAGTACATAGCCAAAACATGTAACTAAGTTATGCAGATTCTTGAAAGCATTTTTCAAATGCTGGGATTTATCCAGTGAAGATTTGCAGCAGGTATGATTTTTTTGAAAAAATGCTCATCTTCACAGACTATAAGATCAATTGACAGTCATTTTAAAAACATAAACAGAAGATGGAGGAACCAAAGTCAGGGGAAAGAGTTCATGTTAGAAAGCTATAGTGGTTATGGAAGATTGAAATGTGAGAATATTTTATAAATAATCATAACCATGTTTGTTTTCAGGCTGCACACTCATATACAGCAGTGTCCTAATGTTGAATAGGAATCAGTAGCAATTTAATATAGCACAAAACAGGGGAGTTTTGTTGGATGAGGAGCAGAAACATATAGTGTATGAGAAACAGTTAGTACTATATTCTGCTTCTTTTAAAAAATTAATTTGTATGTGTTATGGTGCTATTTATGTTTTTTCTTTTTTTTTTCCTGGTATGTAGTAAGTTGTCTTGTTACAATGAGTGCTGTGCTGCCATATCTGAATGTTCTGATTGCTACCGCTTATTTTTGGCATTACTCAAAAAACACCAGAAAAAACAGGTAGGTTTTAAATGTTTCAGTTTAATATAAAGTAATAAAGCATTATTATAACATGTTTTAATTCCTGATGTTAACATGGGGCTAGAGTTTCATGTACTATAATAGCAGCAAAAATTATATGATCATTTTCATGTTTTAGTTTATTGCAAAAATCAAGTAAACTTTGAATTATGTGATAATGAAAAAAATGCATTTTTGTGTAATGTAATGCAATACATTCATGTTCCAAGAATTTTAATGACATGTTAACAAGTATTAATATTAGAATAACAACATCATATGTATATTGTATATATACCATCTTCGTAGTAAAGTATTTCACTGCAGTCTGTACACATAACAATGCTGCTACTGCTATTACTGCTACTACTACTACTACTATGACTACGACTATAACTGTACTTTTTACCTCAGATTTTCTGAAAGTCAGTTTATTTCACCTTTACTTCAAAGCAGAGTTTCACTACAATAATAAAGACAAGGCTTTATTTCCTGTTTCAGGTTTTATGGAGCAAATCATAATTTTACAGACATTTTCTTTTTTAATTGTGATCTTTGGATTTTATATCAATAGAATATACAACATATATAACTTAACAAACCTGCGTATCAATGACCCACATGGAAATTTCAGATTTCTGCTGTAATTCCTTTTACACAGAAAGAGATTTGCATTAAACAGGATTAAATCTGAAGATAATAGGGTTCCTCTGTAGAAGCTCTTTACATTGATTTGTAAAAATGGATGATCTCTTATATGAAAATTAGAGTAGAAAACATAATACAAACTTTAAAGAGGAGGAATACAGTTCAATATAAGGTCATAGTTATGAGCAGAACTCAGGTATTGTACATGTAGTAGACAGCCAAAATGCAAACTGTGCTCATTATGAACCTCTGTTTGTAAACATGAAACAAAGAAACAAGAATTGAACTTAAAATATGTGATTTTTAAAAATTCCACAAACTACCTCTGGTGAACAGATTGTTTACATTGAAAACTTTGTGTCTCCCCATGGTCAGGATTTATAATTTTGCTTAATGATTTATATTCTTAGTTTGCAGTTTACTGCATGGGGTAGAGGATTCTGAAAGCTTAGTAATTCAGATAATGGTTTCAAATTAACTGGTGGGTGGTCATTAGATTGTGCACCTCGTGTCATCTCATCCCAGAATTTCTTGATTAGTTTGATATCTGGTGACTAGGTCCAGGGGCCTCATGTATAAATGGTGCGTATGCACAAAACTGCATGAACTCATTTCCATGCTTACTTCGAGATGTATAAAAACTAAACTTAGGAAAAAAACCATGCACATTTTCACGGTAGCCCCCTGACTTGCATATGCATGTTTCTACTCGGCATTGCAAACTGGCGGCATCCAGGATCACAGCAGTGCTACTGTTTCTGTGATCTGCTTTTCTTTATTAGATTCAAACTGACATTGTGATCAGCAACACAGGAGCGCCACAAGGGACTATACTTTTTCCGGTCCTCTTCAGCCTATATACATCGGACTTCCAATACAACTCGGAGTCCTGCCGTGTGCAAAAGTTCGCTGATGACACTGCTATCGTGGGCTGCATCAGGAATGGGCTGGAGGAGGAGTATAGGGACCTAATCAATGACTTTGTTAAATGGTGCGACTCAAACCACCTACAACTGAACACCAGCAAAACCAAGGAGCTGGTGGTGGATTTTAGGAGGCCCAGACTCCTCATGGACCCCATGATCATCAGAGGTGACTGTGTGCAGATGGTGCAGACCTATAAATATCTGGGAGTGCAGCTGGATGATAAATTAGACTGGACTGCCAATACTGATGCTCTGTGCAAGAAAGGACAGAGCCGACTATACTTCCTTAGAAGGCTGGCGTCCTTCAACATCTGCAATAAGATGCTGCAGATGTTCTATCAGACAGTTGTGGCGAGCACCCTCTTCTACGCGGTGGTGTGCTGGGGAGGCAGCATTAAGAAGAAAGACGCCTCACGCCTGGACAAACTGGTGAGGAAGGCAGGCTCTATTGTTGGCATGGAGCTGGACAGTTTAACATCTGTGGCAGAGCGAAGGGCGCTCAACAGGCTCCTATCAATTATGGAGAATCCACTGCATCCACTAAATAGTATCATCTCCAGACAGAAGAGCAGCTTCAGCAACAGACTGCTGTCACTGTCCTGCTCCACTGACAGATTGAGGAGATCGTTCCTCCCCCAAACTATGCGACTCTTCAATTCCACCCGGGGGGGTAAACGTTAACATTTAACATTATACAAAGTTATTGTCTGTTTTTCACCTGCTTTATTATCAATCTTTAATTTAATATTATTTATTGTATCAATATGCTGCTGCTGGAGAATGTGAATTTCCCATTGGGATTAATAAAGTATCTATCTATCTATCTATCTATCTATCTATCTATCTATCTATCTATCTATCTATCTATCTATCTATCTATCTATCTATCTATCTATCTATCTATCTATCTATCTATCTATCTATCTATCTATCTATCTATCTAAATCTATAAAGTGGGATTTATCCACTACACCGAAATTAATTGCATATCGTTTACAAATTTAATTCACTTGATTGAAATCATTCTGTAACAATATAATGGTGTAAGAAATAGCCAAACTATTTAGCAATGTTAGAAGACATCACAAATGGAAGAATTAGAAGAGAGCGCATATTTATAAATGATGACTGGCTTCTAAGTCAATTTTAATTTCCACGAGTTATCCTATTGGAGCTGTGTGCTGAACTGGCCCCGGCTTTACAAAGGCAGACTTTAAGGAATTGTACTCTAACTGCTCCTTTGCAAGTTCTGACCACTCTCGGGTTTTTAGCCACAGGAGCTTTTCTCTATAAACTTGCTGAATAATTGGGTGTTTCTCAGTCATCACTGAATCACGTCATGACAGCTGTATAGGATGGTATTATCCACTTGTCATTCAGATATATAAAATTTCCTTACACTGTGGTTGAACTGGTAAGCATCAAAGAGCAATTTGCAGCAACGTCCGGTTTTACAAATGTAATCGGAGCAGTCAACTGCAGGCACATTGCTATTACAATGGCACCGGAAAAGTCTCACCAGCCAGGGATGAATCTCCAAAAGAATGAGCTATCATTACATCATATATAGCTGGAGAACCTATAAAAATGGCAGCTCCGTACAGTCACAGGTGCTTCTTCCATCTAGTGCGGCAATAGGCAAGCAGTCCTTTTAAGGATAAAGAGCAGAGAATCGATTCATTGTGGCATTTAGAGAATGAATTTGCTTATGTAAATAAATATAGGTTTACTTTCTCAAACTGTTTAAAATTACATTTTACTGTATGTTTATAGTATTTGGGCTGTATGGTCAGTAGATATCTTTATTTTAATCCTCATGCATCGCTGCTGGAGGGCTTGTTTTATTTTGGATATGCTCTCCCTCTAGGTATGTCAGAGGACTGGGACTTTGTGAAGAGAGGTTTAGCCTCACTTGGGGAGGCAAAAAATGTAGGGGAGGAAAGAAAGAGAGCAACCTATTTCTTATCTTTCCTATTAATCCTTATAATTGTAAGACCCAAAGTAACAATAGGTTTCATGGCAATAACACCTGGAAAAATTGGAAATTAAAGTCAAAGCTGTCTTATGTAATAATGTTCTACTATCTTAAATTAAGACTACAGAATGTCAACAAAAGATCACCAAACAGTTAACTTTGTGAGCTGGAATGTTAAAGGTCTCAATCACGCATTAAAGAGAAAGAAAGTATTCTCCCACCTAACAGGTCTAAACGCTAAAGTAGTATTTTTACAGGAGATCCACTTAGTAAGCAAGGGTCAGGTCCGGCTGCACAAAGACTGGACTGGCCAAATATTCCATTCCAGCTTTAGAAAGAAAACTAGAGGTGTGGGAATTCTTATACATACAACAATCTAATTTGTAGTATCAGATGTAGTATCTGATCCTGAAGGGCAATAGTGATTGTATGGGTAATTTATTTTACTGTAAAGTAATTTTGATAAATATCTATGCCCCCAATATGGATGATAGTGACTTCATCCAAAACATATTTGCATCCATTCCCAATATGAACACTAATAGAATTATAATTGCTAGTGACATTAATTGTATTTTAAATCCAGACCTCAATAGGTCTCCTGCCACAGGAGTGATGACATCTGACACTGCAAAAACAATCACACAGTTTGTAGCTGATCATAACTTATCAGACCCCTGGAGATTCCTAAACCTAAATTCAAGAGCATATTCCTTCTACTCACCTGTGCATCACTATTACTCACGAATTGATTATTTTTTTCATAGATAACAATTTCTTGCCCACAATTAAATCTCTATTCTCTATGTCTCTAATGCTATTGTTATCTCCAACCACGCCCGGTTGATCATGGAGCTTAAATCACTTTGCCCCATATATTCATCTCGCAGATAGTGCCTTATCCCACTGTTATTAGCAGATGAGTACTGTATGGAGTTTATATCCAAGCAAATTGATTTTTTTTAGAGACAAATACATCCTCAGAGATCTCTGCAGGAATCCTCTGGGAAACTCTGAAGGCTTTCTTAAGAGGACAGATTATTTCTTATCTGTCCCACAAAAATAATCCAGAAACCAAGAAGGTATTGGAGCTAATCAGTGAAATTACCAGAATAGATCATGAATATGCCAGTTGTCAGAATGAGGCACTTCATAGGAAAAGACAGGCTTTGCATTCAGAACTCAACCTCTTGACAACAAAAGAAACAGAACAACTCATTTTTAAATCACGACATCATTACTATGAACACGGAGAGAAAGCTAACAAAAGCTAACAAGATCTTAGCTTAACAAATCCACAAGCAGGAAGTTCACAATGCAATCCCAGCAATCACCAACACAAACAGAGACAAAATCATTGTCCATAAAAATATAATGCACAAATTTAGAGACTACTATAAGGGCTTATATTCTACTCAGGTTATGTCTTGTCTTCTTTAATCTAATGCATTTCTGGATGCATTACAGATACCACAAATAGATACTCTCAGTGCAAAGGAATTGGATAAACCTCTGGCACTATCAGAATTACTAGATGCAATAAATTCACTTCAGAGTGGGAAAGCAGCAGGCCCGGATGGCTACACTGCTAAATTTTATAAAAAAATTCTCAATTAAGCTATTTTTTATTAGCAACATTTACAGAAGCTAAAGACAATAAAATTCTACCTCAAACTTTTCGCCAAGTATTATTTACCATGTTTCCTAAGCAAAATAAGGACTTATTACAATGTACATCATACAGACCAGTTTCACTTCTGAATAATGATGTTAAGATATTCTCCAAAGTCCTAGCTAGAAGCATTTGATATGGTTGAATGGAACTCTTTTCACCACACTGGAAAAATTTGGGTTTGGTCCAAACATATGTGCATGGATTAAACTGCTGTATACCAGTCCAGAAGTTTGCATTAACAATATTATTTTAGACTACTTCAAACTAGAATGTGGTACTAGACAAGGATACCCATTGTCACCACTGCTTTTTGCAATCGCCATAGAGCCACTGGCAGTTCACTGTCAAAATTCCTATGAGATAAAGGGGCTTATCAGAGAAGGGCTTGAACAGAAAATTTCACTGTATGCAGATGATATGGTACTAAATATATCAGAACACACAAAATGCTGTGCCTGCAGTCCTAACCGCACTAACAGAATTTCAAAAGATTTCCAGTCTCAGAATTAATTTGAATAAAAGTGTGCTCTTTCCAGTGAACTCTCCAGCACACAGTATTAGATTGGACACCTTCCCTTTTATCATCACAGATCAGTTTAAATACCTAGGGGTAAACATCACAAGTAAACATAAAGCTCTTTATCAACAAAATTGTGCTGTCTGCTTGGAAAAAACTTACGCAAGACTTGCATAGATAGTCCACCCTTCATCTCACTTTAGCTGGAAGTATTAACATTGCCAAGATGAATACCCTTCCTAAGCTTCTTTTTCTATTTCAAAGCATTCCAATATACATCAACAAATCATCTTTTAGGAAGTTAGATTCAATCATAACCTCATTTATTTGGAATTCAAAACATCCACACATCCAAAGGGTGACCCTACAGAGACCTAAGGCAGAAGGTGGCATGGCTCTACCTAACTTTCAGTTTTATTACTGGTTGGCAAATATACAAGCTATAAAAACCTGGACATTGACACAAATGGATGAACACACACAGGCCTGCAATAGAAATAAAATCCTGCAGCACCTCTCTATATTCCTTGCTTTTTACCCCAATAAATGCAAGTTATTGCCAATATACAGTCATATGAAAAGGTTTGGGAACCCCTTTCAGCCTGAATAATAATTTACTCTACTTTCAACAAAAAAGATAACAGTGGTATGTCTTTCATTTCCTAGGAATCATCTGAGTACTGGGGTGTTTTCCGAACAAAGATTTTTAGTGAAGCAGTATTTAGTTGTATGAAATTAAATCAAATGTGAAAAACTGGTAGTGCAAAAATGTGGGTACCCTTGTAAGTTTGCTGATTTGAATGCATGTAACTGCTCAATACTGATTACTTGCAACACCAAATTGGTTGGATTAGCTCGTTAAGCCTTGAACTTCATAGACAGGTGTGTCTAATCATGAGAAAAGGTATTTAAGGTGGTCAATTGCAAGTTGTGCTTCCCTTTGACTCCTCTGAACAGTGACAGCATGGGATCCTCAAAGCAACTCTCAAAAGATCTGAAAACAAAGATTGTTCAGTATTATGGTTATGGGGAAGGCTACAAAAAGCTATCTCAGAGGTTTAAACTGTCAGTTTCAACTGTAAGGAATGTAATCAGGAAATGGAAGGCCACAGGCACAGTTTCTGTTAAACCCAGGTCTGGCAGGCCAAGAAAAATATAGGAGGATTGTTAGAATGGTTACAGACAACCCACAGATCACCTCCAAAGACCTGCAAGAACATCTTGTTGCAGATGATGTATCTGTACATCATTCTACAATTCAGCGCAATTTGCACAAAGAACATGTATATGGCAGAGTGATGAGAAAGAAGCCCTTTCTGCACTCACGCCACAAACAGAGTCGCTTGTTGTATGCAAATGCTCATTTAGAAAAGCCAGATTCATTTTGGAACAAAGTGCTTTGGACTGAGGACACAAAAATTGAGTTATTTGGTCATAACAAAAAGTGCTTTGCATGGCAGAAGAAGAACACCGCATTCCAAGAAAAACACCTGCTACCTACTGTTAAATTTGGTGGAGGTTCCATCACGCTGTGGGCCTGTGTGGCTAGTTCAGGGACTGGGGACCTTGATAAAGTTGAGGGTCGGATGAATTCAACCCAGTAACAACAAATTCTTCAGGATAATGTTCAAGCATCAGTCACAAAGTTGAAGTTACGCGGGTGTTGAATATTCCAACAAGGCAATGACCCAAAACACAGTTCGAAATCTACAAAGGCGTTCATGCAGAGGGAGAAGTACAATGTTCTGGAATGGCCGTCACAGTCCCCTTACTTGAATATCATCGAAAATCTAGGGGATGATTTGAAGCAGGCTGTCCATGCTCGCCAGCCATCAAATTGAACTGAACTGGAGAGATTTTGTATGGAAGAATGGTCAAAAATACCTCCATCCAGAATCCAGACACTCATCAAAGGCTATAGGAGGTGTCTAAAAGCTGTTACATTTGCAAAAAGTGGTTCAACTAAGTATTGATGTAATATCTCTGTTGGGGTGCCCAAATTTATGCACCTGTCTAATTTTGTTATGATGCATATTGCATATTTTCTGTTAATCCAATAAACTTAATGTCACTGCTGAAATACTACTGTTTCCATAAGGCATGTCCTACATTAAAAGGAAATTGCTACTTTGAAAGCACAGCCAATGATAAACAAAAATCCAAAGAATTAAGAGGGGTTCCCAAACTTTTTCATATGAATGTACTAATAACCCAATTGTACTTCATTCACTCAGAATATGGAACCAATGCAGGAAGTACTTTAAGACAGAGAAACTTTAATCTGTGGCACCTTTGCACGATAACCACCTTTTTCCTCCTGTACGCAGCTTTTAATGTTTGGAAAATAATTGGTATTAAATCACTTAGAGATCTGTACATAGACAACGTCTTTGCATGCTATGAACAATTACACTCCAAATATAACCTTCCAGAAACACATTTCTTTCACTACCTCCAAACTTTGTTAAACAAAATCTGCCCGACTTTCCTCACCTACCACCTACTTCTACTCCAGAAAAAATATTGATCAGTCTTGAGGACTCAGACTGCATTTCTCTAACATATAAAAACCTTCTAAAGTCCCTCCCTTTCAAAGATCCCAGAGTACATCGGGAATAGGATCTCTCTCTCAACATTTTGGAAAAAGGAATGGACAGCAATGCACAGAATTCACTCCAGCTCTTACAGTACATCCAGAAAGTATTCACAGCGCATCACTTTTTCCACATTTTGTTATGTTACAGCCTTATTTCAAAATGGATTAAATTTATTTTTTTCCTCAGTATTCTACACACAACACCCCATAATGACAACGTGAAAAATGTTTACTTGAGATTTTTGCAAATTTATTAAAATAAAAAAATTGAGAAAGCACATGTACATAAGTGTTCACAGCCTTTGCCATGAAGCTCGAAATTGAGCTCAGGTGCATCCTGTTTCCCCTGATCATCCTTGAGATGTTTCTGCAGTTTAATTGGAGTCCACCTGTGGTAAATTCAGTTGGTTGGACATGATTTGGAAAGGCACACACCTGTCTATATAAGGTCCCACAGTTGACAGTTCATGTCAGAGCACAAACCAAGCATGAAGTCAAAGGAATTGTCTGTAGACCTCCGAGACAGGATTGTCTCGAGGCACAAATCTGGGGAAGGTTACAGAAAAATTTCTGCTGCTTTGATGGTCCCAATGAGCACAGTGGCCTCCATCATCCGTAAGTGGAAGAAGTTCGAAACCACCAGGACTCTTCCTAGAGCTGGCCGGCCATCTAAACTGAACAATCGGGGGAGAAGGGTCTTAGTCAGGGAGGTGACCAAGAACCCGATGGTCACTCTGTCAGAGCTCCAGAGGTCCTCTGTGGAGAGAGGAGAACCTTCCAGAAGGACAATCATCTCTGTAGCAATCCACCTATCAGGCCTGTATGGTAGAGTGGCCAGACGGAAGCCACTCCTTAGTAAAAGGCACATGGCAGCCCGCCTGGAGTTTGCCAAAAGGCACCTGAAGAACTCTCAGACCATGAGAAAGAAAATTCTCTGGTCTGATGAGACAAAGAGTGAACTCTTTGGTGTGAATGCCAGGCGTCATGTTTGGAGGAAACCTGGCACCATCCCTACAGTGAAGCATGGTGGTGGCAGCATCATGCTGTGGGGATGTTTTCAGCGGCAGGAACTGGGAGACTAGTCAGGATAAAGGGAAAGATGACTGCAGCAATGTACAGAGACATCCTGGATGAAAACCTGCTCTAGAGCGCTCTTGACCTCAGACTGGGGTGACGGTTCATCTTTCAGCAGGACAACGACCCTAAGCACACAGCCAAGGTATCAAAGGAGTGGCTTCAGGACAACTGTGTGAATGTCCTTGAGTGGCCCAGCCAGAGCCCAGACTTGAATCCGATTGAACATCTCTGGAGAGATCTTAAAATGGCTGTGCACCGACGCTTCCCATCCAACCTGATGGAGCTTGAGAGGTGCTGCAAAGAGGAATGGGTGAAACTGGCCAAGGATAGGTGTGCCAAGCTTGTGGCATCATATTCAAAAAGACTTGAGGCTGTAATTGCTGCCAAAGGTGCATCGGCAAAGTATTGAGCAAAGGCTGTGAATACTTATGTACATGTTATTTCTCAGCTTTTTTAACTTTAATAAATTTGCAAAAACCTCAAGTAAACTTTTTCACATTGTCATTATGGGGTGTTGTGTGCAGAATTCTGAGAAAAAAAATGAATTTAATCCATTCTGGAATAAGGCTGTAACATAACAAATTTTGGAAAAAGTGATGCGCTGTGAATACTTTCCGGATGCACTGTATGTGCAAAGCATATAATTATTCAACTTAAAATAATGTATCGAGCACATCTATCTTGTTTAAAATTGTCCAAAATGTTTCCAGGGCAAGATCCAACCTGCAAAGTTTGCAATCAAGTTCCAGCCTCATTGGGTCATATGTTTTGGGCATGCACCAAATTAACATCATTTTGTACCAAAATCTTTAAATGCCTTTCAGACATCTTCGCTTCCCGGTTCCTCCCTGTGTGGATAGCGCTTTGAGTACTAAGAAAAGCGCTATATAAATGTAATGAATTATTATTATTATTATTATCTTGGGTGTCACAATCTCTCCTAATCCACTAACAGCTGTATTTGGTGTACCTCCAGATGGGCTTAAAGTGGAGAACGACAAACAAACTGTAATTGCCTTTACTTATCTTGCTCAACTGGAAGAATCCTAACTCACCTCTTTTCAGTCATTGGGTAACTGTTGTTATACAATACTTGAAATCGGAAGAAATTAAATACTCACTTAGAGGATCTGTGCAAAACTTTTTAAAAATCTGGCAGGATCTAATTAATAATATTTTAGAATAAGCAATTAAATTGAGGAAGTTGATTCTCTTCCCCTTTTTATTCTATTTATTTCTAATGGGTGGGGGTTGACTTGATTTGAACCTAGTTTTGTAAAATTTGCCTTGCTTATGTGGAATGTTGTTTGATTTTAATAAATTCAATAAAATGTTATAAAAAGAAAGAAAGAAAGAACGCATTTCCACTATATTGATGTGCTGCTGTATAGTGCACAGAACATATGTCACATTGTGCAAGCATGTAGCGTGCTGCATATATAATGTAGCATACAATCGTGGTTTGCCCGAAACTGAAGAGACGATGTGTGATGAACCTGGCCTTGACCTATCAAATGATCAGTCAAGTCGGACAGCGTTACAGCTTCACTTGAATGTAATTAGCACAATGTAAAAACAGGTAATCAGATGCAGCAGTTATTATTTAACCAATTCATTTAATTTGTGGTCAATATCACATAGTACAGCCCTTACTGTATATTCCTTAGTTCTTTCGCCACATCTCTTAACAGCATCCAGTATTGCATTTTGTGACTCAGAACAGTGTCATTCTGCTAACAGCCAGATGGTCGCCCAGAGGTTTCTGAGGCAGAGGTGTGTGTGCAGCTAGCACCCAAAGATGTACTCTGCAAAGCAGCACAATCACCGCCTGACCATCGCCCGAAAATGTAATATTGTCTAAAACAGAATAAACAAATGGCGGGATGTGACTATTATACAAGACAGTGGTTGGAGAATTTTTTTTCTTATAAATTTATTGAAAGTAATCCAAGCTGACCTACTGATAAAACAAGATACTGTATAACAACCTTGCAAAGATATTTGTGCAGGAACTAGTGTTGCCGATAAGTTTTTAGATGTTCCATACGTTACTGTGATTTACTGCTTTAACAAGCAAAGCTCAAATATTTTCATGTTTGCTGGTGTTCCAGGTATAAATAGTACCAAAACTCAAAACATCAAAAATACAGGAATTGTCACTGAGATGGAAAGCAATGTGATGAAAGTTAATCAGCTATAAAGAAAAGTAAACAAAAACAGGTACACATATAATAGAGACAGTCAGCTAGAAAAAATAAAAAACTAACATGAAAATGACAAAATGCACAATAACTGACATTAAATTGCTTGTACCAACTGTGGCAACTGGCTCGGACACAGACAAGCAGACACGTTCATGTCACCCAACACATGTTTATTTACACTATTATGTACAATCTTATCGTGCTCACAGACCCCAAAGTCCTCAAAGTCCTGGCCTCTCAACAATGCCTTCTCTCTCTTCAGGCCGCCTCCTTGCCGTCCTCCCTACATCATCTTCCTTCCTCCCGATTCTTGTCAATGACTGGAGGGAGGCGGCCCCTTTTATACACACCCGGATGTGCTCCAGGTGCTCCCCGGCAATCTTCCACCGGCACTCCCCAGTGTGGCAGAAGTGTTGGCTGTGTACCCGGAAGCACTCCGGGTGTCCCCAAGGCATCAGGGCACCCCCTGGCGGTGAGCACGGGCCCCTACAGGGTAGAGCTTCCAAGCTCTGTACCCGTGGCCCCCAATACAACCAGGGCGGACGCCCCCTCGCGTTCTGGAGGAGGAATGAGCCCTCCTCCTGTCCTCCTGGGCGTCCCGGCCGGGCATGATCCCCGTCCGGGTGCCACACAACATATGTTCAGACAAGTAATGTTTTAATTCAAAGGCTGGTTCATATCTAATACTCATTTTTCACTCTCTTAATGGCGTTATCTTGTTGAAAAGTTTAAAGTTTCAACTTTACTTCCATTGAAAGGGTGTTGGTCAAAATTAGGAATTCAGCACATGCACAAAATCAGAAATATAACAAGTATAGTATACCAGTTGAAGCCTTACCTAATATGTTTTTGAAAAGAATTATATAATAAGTACAATGTCACCATAATAATACTCCATACTGTATGTACACTATAACACTTTAGTAATTTTAAAACCTGCATCAAATTCAAAACCATTCTTTGCTAATTAAAAAATATATTTCAATTTAACTAGCATCAATAATGTCTCACCATAGAGATAATACATTATTTCTCATGTGCATTGCCTTGCCTTATTCTGCAATCAGATTTATAAATGAACAGTTTTTTAAGCACTGGGAAGAATTTGAGGATTTAACCAAAATGAAACCGTTTTCTTTGATCAGTGGTCATGATCCAAGAACAAAAATCTTTGTAAGCAGCTTTAAGAAATCTGCAGTCAGCATTTTTTAAGAGAAGAACTGATAAAGTAGCTGCAAACAGGAGGTCATTCTGAGTTCACAGTTTCATACTTATCAGTTATGTTTCTGTTATATGTGTATTTTGGGTTGCACATACTAGAGAAATAGCTTACTGACCAACACAATATGCTTTATTTTAAGTGTTAAAAATTTTACCAGTTGGTTAAAAAAATTTTGATGAGAATTTAGACTTAATGTATATACCAGCAACTATTTAGAATATCTGTTAATTTGGAGAGTTTATTTAGCTCTGTTAATATGCATTTATGCATTTTATATATAGGGAGTTTTCATTATTTACAGATGTGGTAAATGATGCTTATTAGTTCCAGTCAGGTAGATCATGTTAACTTGGTCTTATGTATAATTAAATACTGCATAAATGGTGTTCATGGAAGAAGACTTACTTGGTTTATTATATATCAAGCATAGTACAGACCATGTTTTTTCTAATAGCAAAAATGGTTAATCCACTGAGCAGATGTGATAGTAATTTTATAAAGTTGGAATTAGTGTTTGAAAACACATCAGTACAGTACACACAAAAAGGTACAAAAGGTATCATTTGTGAAAAGAAGCCTTTGTTTATCAAAGGGACATCTGGAAAATGGAAAACTGAAAGGCAGGAACTCTCAAGCTGTATATTATAGATGTGTCCTTTTAGAGACCAAGCCATGTTTGAAATAAATATAATAACATTCATCTATTTATTTACTAAGCCACTTTATCATGAGCAGGATTTGGAGGTAGCCAGAGCCTATCCCAGCAAAAGTAGGGTGCAAGGCATAAGCAATCTTTGAACAGGACGCCAGTCTATTGCAGGGCAACGTCCAATGACATGCAAACACACACCACACACACACAATAAGACCTATTTAGCATTACCAGTCCACCTAATCTGCATGACCCTCTGGAGGAACCCCATACAGACACGGGGAGAACATGCAAATTCCATGCAGAGAGGACCCAAGATATGAACCCTGGTCTGCTTATTGTGAGGCTGCAGCTCAACCACCATACCACCTTTCAATAAAACGCAAAATTAAAATGCAATAGAAATGCCCAATGTAAAAAATACTGACAGTGTTGAAAAAAATTAAATAGCAAACAACAAGAATAATATAAAAAAAGATTAAGTCAAATTACCTACATAAAATCATCTAGAAGACCGAAGAGCTAAAAAGGGCTACAGTGCAGCTTTAGCATTTTTTTTTTTGTTCGTTATCAGTTTGTGCTTCTTTAAATGCATTTTCCTCACTTTTTGGCCTGTGCAGGCCTTTTCCTGGATTTTGAGTTTGATTGTTGAGGCCTTTTCAGTGGGTTTAGACCTGTGGAGAGGGCAAGTCAGGTTTTATTGTTTTCTGAGGTCTGTACCCCTTTTTTGATATCACAACATCTAAAATTTTCACAAACAAATACACATTTAAGCCTGTGTCATATTAGATGAATTTTCCAGTGATTTTCATTGTTGCCTTCATTTACATAATCTTAGCCAGTCTGGGGCAGTCATTGTCACACTCCAATGCAGCCGATCGTATAATGCGATATGCCTAATGAATGAGACCAAATAATTTCACAGGTGTGAATTTCTTTTTGGGCTATATATGCAGGACAGCTGATAACCAATGCTTAGAATGTAATGGCGAGAAATGAACCTCACAAACAGAAGAGAGGCTTATCTGTGTGTTCCCTTGTATTTTATACTGTATACTATAACAGAAAGAACAAAAAGAGTTAAGGGCAGGGATTGCTGCTGAACTTGCTGCAGCTGTTAACACTTCGTAAGATGCTGCTCCATCACACAACACTTTATTGCCAGTCAGAAAAAGGGGCACGTGTAATAGTGCTGGAAGATTGGCGCTCGATCGGTAAAAAAAAAAAAAAAAATGTCCAAATAATTAGGTTTAATATATATTTTTCTTGTGTTGCCTAAGACTATCAAGTTATGTTACACTTTAATTGTATTAAGGACTACATGTGACATATTTTGTCCAGTTCAGGTCACCATATCACAAGAAAGCACTTAGAATCTATGCAAAGAAGATGGTCAAAGAACATACATGGACTTAAGCACACATTGAACAAAGAAGTATACATAGTGACTTATTTGAGGACTTCAACATTCTGAAAGGCATTTTAATTCTTGCAGTTAAATAAGTAAATGGATACTTTTGAGCAATGAAAAATTTAAGGCAGAGATGTATTCAAGACATTAACAGGAAACAGATCTTTTTGGATGGTTTATGAGAATCCTCAATAGGCTGTATATGTGTTTAGTCTTAAAAAAAGAAAAATGCCTTAAACCATTTTGCCATCTGCAGTTAAAGAATAAAAATTATCTTTTTATACAGCCTCTGATCCTTATTTCTTTGGAAGAAACTTATAAGTAAAAAGTTATAATTTACACAGAAATGCTGAAAAACATTTCATAAATTAAACATTGTTAAATATGTTGTATTAAATATCACACAGAGTGGTTGCATTGATCATAATAAACAAAAGTTTTCCCAGTCAATCCTGTCATGTTTAATGTAATTGAGGAGTAGTATATTTTAAAGTAATTCTGCAGTTACTAATTATAGCCATCCCTAACTTGCAAGAAGTATGAATTCATACACTATTGTGTCACCAAAAAAAGGAAAAAAAAACACAACAAATGAGTACTGGTGCCTAGTCTATCTCATTGTGTTGATGCCCTTTAAGTCATTATATTCTGAAAAAACACAGCAATCTAGATTTAAGTATTAACAAGACTGAAAAACTATATTGGCTGTTCCCTGCCCAAAGATTTTCTTAACTGGTATTGATTTTTGAATATTTTTACAGTGTGGTGTGTGAAAAAAATGTGTTTTTTAAGTGATCACATAGGACTTATATTTATAATAACCAAAAGCAAAATGAAACAATAGTGTACTGTAGTATCAAATTAGGGCACTCTACAAATATGGAACAATATTTAATATTTCACCTTCATGAAGTTTTTTTTTTAAGTGAAAGTCACACAAAGCTAAAATTAAACTTTACATTTTCAGGGACTACTCAGCATCAGATTTAATTCTAACGTACCACACAAATCCACATCATCATTCTCTGTTGTACCAGTAATATTCTCTTTGCTGGTAAACAACAAAAAATGGCCTACAAAGGTGAAAACTGTAAACAACCTTCTCATGTTGACATATAAATCAATGCATTAGTCTCTTCAAATGCTGAAACTGCATAAACTCAAATTTATCAAAGAATTTAGCATTTTTTTAGAGTTTGGTACCTGCCTATGCGGTTCTTCTAAATAATTTAGTTGCTACTGTCTAGTATGATTTACACACTTTTCCCCATTGTAGGTAAAGACTATGTGAACATTTCTGTTCTACAATGGCAGTTTTCCAAGGTGGCCTTTACAGTACCACAGAAATCCATGGTTATACTTGAGAAATAAGAAAAAATTACTAGTTTCATTTTAATTTTCAAATGTAATATTGAAAAACAGAAAAATAATTTATTTCTTTTTCAGTCTGGACAGAAAAACAGATTAGGGACAAACATTTTTACTTTATTCTTTTAATTTGTAAAATTGAGAATAATTTGTATTTAACACATTATTCAGCTTTTCTGTCGCAACACGCACAAGCTTCTAATTTTTCATCTGCCTGGAGTCTGTCTAGGTGCTAGATGTTGTGCATAATTATTTTTTTAAAGACCACACAAAATTTATGACTAAGTAATTTGCATAGCCATGGACAATAGACTGTACTTTTATTTAGTTAGACAAAATGTTTTTGAACCCACCTGATAGTTTTTGTTTGTAAGTGCTAATAATATGCAAATCCTGAGAACAAAATGCACTCACAGGCCACTTTATTAGGTACAATTTGCTAGTACCAGGTTGGACCCCCTTTTGCCTTCACAACTGCCGTAATTCTTCATGGCATAGATTCAACAAGGTGCTGAAAACGTCCCTCAGTGATTTTGGTCCATATTAACATAATGGTATCACACAATTGCTGCAGATTTGTTGGCTGCACATCTATAATGCAAATCTCCCATTCCACTACATCCAAAAGGGATGTATAAAAGGGTCATAAAGGGATGGACATGGTCAGCAACAATACTCGGGTATGCTGTGGCATTTAAATGGTGCTCACTTGATTCTAAGGGGACCAAAGTGTGCCACTAAAATATCCCCCATGCCATTAAACCACCACCACCAGCCTGAAGCATTGATACAAGGTAGGATGAATCTGTGCTTTCATGTTGTTGATGCTAAATTCTGTACCTACTATCTCAATGTTGCAGCAGAAATCGAGAGTCATTAGACCAGACAATGTTTTTCCAATCTTCTATTGTCCAATTTTGGCGAGTCTGTGCAAATTGTAGCCTCAGTTGCCTATTCTTAGTTGACAGAGTGGCATCCGGTGTGGTCTCATGCTGCTGTAGCCCATCTTCTTCAAGTTTCGACGTTTTGTGCATTCAGAGATGCTCCTCTCCATATCTCGGTTATAACGAGTGGTTATTTCAGTTTGAAATAGTCTGGCCATTCTCTTCTGACCTCTGGCCTCAACAAGGCATTTTCACCCAGAGAATTGCTGCTTACTGGATGTTTTCCCTTTTTCAGACAATTCTCTGTAAACTCTGGAGGTAGTTGCACATGAAAATTCCAGTAGATCAGCGGTTTGTGAAATACCCATACAAGCCTGTCTGGCACCAAAATTCAAAGTTACTTAAATCACCTTTCTTCTCCATTCTGATGCTTGGTTTGAACTTCAGCAGATTATCTTGACAATGCCTAACACCTAAATGCATTGAGTTGCTGCCATGTGATTGGTTGATTAGACATTTGTATTAACAGGCAGTTGAACAGGTGTACCTAATAAAGTGTCTGCTGAGTGTGTGTTTTCAACTAAATGAAATTGTGGTTGCAAAGAAAATGATAATAGTAATAATTCTAAACAGTAACTAGAATTAATCAGGAAATTCTCAAATGTGATTCTAGTAACAACAAAATATAACTGTAGTGGAAATGCACAAAGATAAGCACATTAAGCTTAGACCTCTACTAATAGAAATGCCTAAAAAAAACTTTAAAGAAGGCAGCTCGCCTCAATCAAAACCAATGGCCAAGATCAGGACAAGTCTGAGTCAATAAAAAAAAAAACACCTTGAGTCAAACACCAGACTCTAGTACTACAGCCCTAAGATTTTGTGGCTGTCTGAAAGCAGTGCAAACCTCAGTACAGCCAGCTGTTTACTGGGCAACATATGGCAAACAAACATTCTGCACCAATACTATGTGCTTTTTTGAGACAGAAACACCATACTGCTGGCCGCTTTTCCATGAAGTGGAAAAGCATATGTGAGACTTCCTTGATGGTTCTTTCAAATGTAGCACTATCAGGCGGTTTTCCTCAGCAGTGGATGAAGATCATGCTTCTGTTCAGCCCTGTTCTGATCAGTGTAATATCTTGTGCTTGATGCATTACTGATGCTGTTCTGCTTTACTTCAGATTATTGTGGCTATCTTTAAGGGAGTAAATAATACTGAACTTTTTGTACCACTTAACTGGCTTATGCCGCATAGCTTTGCCTGGGAGAGGCTTGTACCAGAACTACAAATACATAATTTTTAAAAAGGACATAGTGCTGAGATTGCGGGGGCCTTCACATCCCATCACTAAATTTTAAAGTTAAGGTTGCACACACACTTGTACACCCAAAGGTAAAGTAGAACACTGCAGTGCCAATACAGCTAGCCCCTCTAGCCAAACACTGGCTTGCAGCACTTGGAATTAATCATTTCATGCACTACACTTTCTAGGTAAGAAATTACTTTAAGAATATGATGGAAAATTTGAAATAAATAGCTTAAGAAGTCAAAGTTAAGGGCTATTATTAACATTTCAGTAATAAGTTAAATTACTTGGGAAAGCTAACTACTTATTTAGTAGAACATTTGGTGAGGCTGCATCCAACTGGCCCTAATGCAGGAAAGCCCCTGGTAGAGATACCATTGAGAATGGATATCTCCTGCTGCTCATCTGAGCTGCATATTATTTTAGTGTTACTGTGGAAATTAATATTGTATTGTGTAATTAAAGTTTTAATTTGACTTATTCATGTAACAACAATAGGTTTCAGTTATTGGCTACAAGCATTAGAATCAAGGCTGAAGTCCTGTTATTACAGCAGAGTGCAGAGTATGTTGGTGAAGCTGTTTATATTGCCTTTTAAATAATTATTAAAATCATTTTGGTTTACAATTGCAAAAACTTTTGTATTACCATCTTGTTATCCTGTAGTCCTTTTTTTAATCATTGCATTTTGTGTGTGTGTGTTTTAATTATTACTGCATATTTCAAATTTTCAAAAATGCTCTGAGCTTGTAAATAAAAGTGCACTATATACTATATAATGTATTAAATGTATCTGTGATAGTAAGACTATGAAAGTGTTAGGAGGCAGAAGTTCTAATTTAGATAAGCATGGAAGAGAATAGATATGGCAGTAATGTCTGTGTCTATAGATGCAGACTTGAAATTTTCATTATGGATGCTTTTTTCAGTAAATAAGGTAACAAGTAAAATTATCAATTTTTTTGTTTTTGAAAGTAATTTTATATGTGTTTTATCAGAAAGAACAAAATTCATTTGTACTGTAATAAATTAAGTTCTCCAAAACTTAAAACAGAAATTCAAGAAAATTCAGATTTGTATTTTAGCAAATACAGTGCTGGTAATATACAAACAATTGTGACTAAAAAGGTCAACTTGCTTTTTCATCTTTCATTTTCACCCACATATTGAGTGAACACAGGTGCATCCTTCACAAAGGATGATGGGGGTGGAATATCCTGTCATCCTCCTAGTTAAGGCTTATAAAACAACAGGCAACTTTCTTTAGCAATATAAATAATATATAAGGGTTTCTTAGGGCTCTGTAACTTTGGACTTACAGCTGCAGAATAAGGATTTTATTTTGCGTAACTGTTCTCTTTAGGTTTATTTTCTTTAAGGAGACTTATAACACCCTGATTTAAAAAATATAAGAGAGAATATGTTTCTTTAATGTATTTTACGTAAACCAACATTACTTTAGCCATAGCTGAGTTATTAAGACCTTCTAAAACATCTCACAAAACATATTTGTTAGAAGATTTATAAATTTAAGACTATTTATCTGAAAATGTTTCAAATTAAGTGAAATACATTTAATGGCCAACAAAAAATTAACTTCTATAAAACCCTTTTGGAGGATTTCATATTTTACTGTGTTCAATAAAAAGTCTCAATATATTGTATCAGGATTTTTGATATTAATCAACACCAAAAAACTTACTTGAAAGTAAAATCAAAATGTTGCAGATTCTTCTAAATTATTTATGATGAAAATACAGTAAGAAAAGGTATTCAAAGGTCAGTATTTGTGAGAAGCAACATAGAAAGAAACTGCAGCAATGTGTACTTCAGGATTAATGTGCACTAGCTTTGAACCTTAAGACAGTTATTTTTACACACTTGATCAAATTACTGAGGTTGTTCTCATATTTTCGATCGGGGATTGGTGAATGGCAGGTTTCAACTTCTGCGTATTATCAATTCAATTAAGGGGTAAGCCTGGATTAAGTCATGCAGGATTTCAAAAGTGACAGATTCTGGTGCTTTTTCTTTAATATACCATACTGTAATAGAGGGCCCTTTAAGTCAGAAATTATGAAAGGGATTGATTTAATTTCTACTCCTCTACTTTTTTCCATAATTGGAATGAAATATCTCTCTCTTCAACCTAATTGGATTTCATTCATATATTCATTCATTCATTCATTCATTCATTCATTCATTCATCTATCTTCCAATAACCACCCTAACCCACTTTCACCTCGGAGTACTGCACTCTCCACCCATCCTTCTGCTGATACCAGCATAGGAGAGAGTTTCCCCCCACCCACAATTACAGCAGCCCAGGCTGAGGAGAGCAGAGAGCTGAGGAGACTTCGTGCCAGCAAAGCAGTGGGTCCAGATGGAGTATCGCCACGACTGCTGAAGGTCTGTGTGTTGGAGCTGGGGAGTCCTCTACAGCGCATCTTCAACCTGAGCCTGTAACAGGGGAGAGTCCCGAAGCTTTGGAAAACATCTTGCATCACCCCAGTCCCAAAGGTATCACATCGTAGTGAGCTGAATGACTTCCGGCCTGTCGCTATGATGTCACATGTGATGAAGACCATGGAGCGGCTGCTGTTTCACCACCTGAGGCCACAGGTCCGCCACGCCCTCGACCCTCTGCAGTTCGCATACCAGGAGAAGGTGGGAGCGGAGGATGCCATGATCTATATGCTACACTGATCCCTCTCCCACTTGGACAGAGGCAGTAGTGCTGTCAGAATTATGTTTCTGGACTTCTCTAGCGCCTTCAACACCATCCAACCTCTGCTCCTTAGGGACAAGCTGACAGAGATGGGAGTAGATTCATACTTGGTGGCATGGATCGTGGACTATCTTACAGACAGACCTCAGTATGTGTGTCTCGGGAACTGCAGGTCTGACATTGTGGTCAGCAATACAGGAGAACCGCAGGGGACTGTACTTTCTCCGGTCCTGTTCAGCCTATATACATCGGATTTCCAATACAACTCGGAGTCCTGCCACGTGCAAAAGTTTGCTGCCGACACTGCTACCGTGGGCTGCATCAGGAGTGGGCAGGAGGAGGAGTATAGGAACTTAATCAAAGACTTTGTTAAATGGTGGGACTCAAACCACCTACACATGAACCCCAGCAAAACCAAGGAGCTAGTGGTGGATTTTAGGAGAACCAGGCCCCTCATGGACCCCGTGATCATCAGAGGTGACTGTGTGCAGAGGGTGCAGACCTATAAATAACTGAGAGTGCTGCTGGATGATAAATTGGACTGGACTGCCAATGCTGATGTTCTGTGCAAGAGAGGACAGAGCCAATTATACTTCCTTAGAAGGCTGGCGTCTTTCAACATCTGCAATAAGATGCTACAGATGTTCTATCGTCTGTTATACCTGCGTTTAATTTAATATTGTTTTTTTATCAGTATGCTGCTGCTGGAGTATGTGAATTTCCCCTTGGGATTAATAAAGTATCTATCTATCTATCTATCTATCTATCTATCTATCTATCTATCTATCTATCTATCTATCTATCTATCTATCTATCTATCTATCTATCTATCTATCTATCTATCTATCTATCTATCTATCTATCTATCTATCTATCTATCTATCTATCTATCTATCTATCTATCTATCTATCTATCTATCTATATCTGAGTCTGGGTTGTTGAGGCAACAGTCTTACCAGTGAGACCCATATCTCTCTTTCCCCAGCCACACTTACCTGGGGAGGGGTCACTCCTTCAAGGCATGGCTCCAGGTGCAGACATCCGGTAAACCCATACTGGGCGATACTCCTGTGATTCCACATCATTAGGAACTATGAATCATTCTTTGTCTGATCCCTTTAGCCTTGGGAGGCTATACAATGAGCTTCTTCTCCAGACAACATAGCTTCTAGGGTCTCAGGGGCACACAAACCTCTCCACCATGATAAGGTGGAGATTCCTGGAGAGGCCTAGGTGGATTTTTAATATTTAAATGTATCTACCATAAGAAGGATACATCTTACTTTAGTGAAATAAGACTGATAACATTTTTACTCTTTTAAGCATGTGATTATGACACTTGGCATTTTAATTCATAGAAAAGACATGAGTATATAGCAAAAGTATGGTTGTGTATATACATTGTATAAATGTATGTATGTATATTGTGATTGATATCTTGGATGGACTGATGATCCTACTGGGATAGATAGTGGCTCCTGTTCAGTTTCCTGGTCGACATGATAAACAGACGGGGGATGTCTGCCTCCCAGAGCCATATGTTCCCCCAATCCACTGGGTGGAAGCATCCCTCTGATGTAGCTCCCTCTTGGACACCCAGCTCCAGCTGCCCTGTGACCCTGTAAGTTAGAAAAATGTATGGATTATTATTACTATTATAGTGCCTGTGACAGAAGGAAATATATGAATAGATTAATGGATAGTACATACTGAGGACAACAATCATGATGAAGATGATGTTGTTGTTATTATTAGAACATTAGAGCGTTATTATTATCCAGGTGTTGTTCCTTCCTTGCACCCTATGAGTTGTGGGAAAGGTTCCAGCAACCCCACAACTCTGCTCTGGATAAATGGGTTAGGAAGATGGATGGATAGATTATTATTATTATTATCGTGGAAATAAATATGCAACTATACTAATGGATGCCAGATATTGAGGACAGAAATTAAAATATTAAAATTATTATTCCAATTGAATGACTAAGTGCTGCAGTGGTACCACTGCTGTCTCACAGTGAAGGAGACTCTGGTTCGTATTCCAGGTGTTACCTTTGTGGAGCTTGCATATTCTCCCTGTGTGCTCCTAAACACAGGTTGAGTGGATTGGCATTCTTAAAGTGGTCCTAGTGTGTGTGTGTTTGTTTGTGTGTGTGTGTGTGTGTGTGTGTGTTCGTGTTCACTCTGCGATGGACTGTCAACCTGTCCAGGGTTTGTTCCTGCTTTTTCAATATTCTCTCTCAACAAGGTAGGCACTCACATTATCAATCCAAAGGCAGCAGACAGTATCTTTACAAAATAATGTAATAAGCTTCTGTATAGTGAAAAAATATAAGTGAATGTGTAACTTTTTGTCAGTTGTTAAAGCCTAGTCATCTGAAAAAACTGAGACAGCAATTCTCATTTGGACATCAACATTCAATGTCAATAACAGTGCTTGGCAATGTCTTTCTGAGGTAGATATGTGCCCCTTGGGCTGAATGGTGCTGTAGAGGAAGATGAGTGGTGAAGTAAAGCACACACCCAGTCTTCTTTTAAAATGACCGAGTCTCACAATAATGGTTTATGTTTTACTTTTTTTCTTCTTAAAATGACATGGATACAGTGTTTGCAATGTGTGTGTTATCTCAAGACATGGAGCAATGCTCAGCAATATTTTTGGCTTGAAAATTGGATGTATTCAGTAACTTTTAAGGCATTTCTTCACACTGGGACACCAGCCCCAATAGCTCCATTATAGAGCACAAGAGTAAGCTTGTTTTTTTTTTTCCAATTTATAAAGTATGCTTCAACTTAGAACTAAATTTCATGAGGTAAACTAATGTACACTGCATCCGGAAAGTATTCACAGCGCATCACTTTTTCCACGTTTTGTTATGTTACAGTCTTATGCCAAAATGGATTAAATTAATTTTTTTCCTCAGAATTCTACACACAACACCCCATAATGACAATGTGAAAAAAGTTAACTTGAGGTTTTTGCAAATTTATTAAAAATAAAAAAATTGAGAAAGCACATGTACATAAGTATTCACAGCCTTTGCCATGAAGCTCAAAATTGAGCTCAGGTGCATCCTATTTCCCCAGATCATCCTTAAGATGTTTCTGCAGTTTAATTGGAGTCCACCTGTGGTAAATTCAGTTGATTGGACATGATCTAGAAAGGCACACACCTGTCTATATAAGGTCCCACAGTTGACAGTTCATTTCAGAGCACAAACCAAGCATGAAGTCAAAGGAATTGTCTGTAGACCTCCGAGACAGGATTGTCTCGAGGCACAAATCTGGGGAAGGTTACAGAAAAATTTCTGCTGCTTTGAAGGTCCCAATGAGCACAGTGGCCTCCATCATCCGTAAGTGAAAGAAGTTTGAAACCACCAGGACTCTTCCTAGAGCTGACCGGCCTTCTAAACTGAGCTATCTGGGGAGAAGGACTTTAGTCAGGGAGGTGACCAAAAACCCCATGGTCACTCTATCAGAGCTCCAGAGGTCCTCTGTGGAGAGAGGAGAACCTTCCAGAAGGACAACCATCTCTGCAGCAATCCACCAATCAGGCCTGTATGGTAGAGTGGCCAGACGGAATCCTCTCCTTAGTAAAAGGCACATGGCAGCCCGCCTGGAGTTTGCCAAAAGGCACCTGAAGGACTCTCAGACCATGAAAAAGAAAATTCTCTGGTCTGATGAGACAAAGATTGAACTCTTTGGTGTGAATGCCAGGTGTCACGTTTGGAGGAAACCAGGCACCGCTCATTACCAGGCCAATACCATCCCTACAGTGAAGCATGGTGGTGGCAGCATCATGCTGTGTGGATGTTTTTCAGCGGCAGGGACTGGGGGACTAGTTAGGATAAAGGGAAAGATGACTGCAGCAATGTACAGAGACATCCTGGATGGAAACCTGCTCCAGAGTGCTCTTGACCTCAGACTGGGGCTTCGGTTCATCTTTCAGCAGGATAACAACCCTAAGCACACAGCCAAGATATCAAAGGAGTGGCTTCAGGACAACTTTGTGAATGTCCTTGAGTGGCCCAGCCAAAGCCCAGACTTGAATCCGATTGAACACCTCTGGAGAGATCTTAAAATGGCTGTGCACCGACGCTTCCCATCCAACCTGATGGAACTTGAGAGGTGCTGCAAAGAGGAATGGGCGAAACTGGCCAAGGATAGGTGTGCCAAGCTTGTGGCATCATATTCAAAAAGACTTGAGGCTGTAATTGCTGCCAAAGGTTCATCGACAAAGTATTGAGCAAAGGTTGTGAATACTTATGTACATGGGATTTCTCAGTTTTTTTATTTTTAATAAATTTGCAAAAACCTCAAGTAAACTTTTTTCACATTGTTATTATGGGGTGTTGTGTGTAGAATTCTGAGGAAAAAAATGAATTTAATCCATTTTGGAATAAGGCTGTAACATAACAAAATGTGGAAAAGGTGATGTGCTGTGAATACTCTCCGGATGCACTGTATACCGTGATTGTGAAGTAATAAGTTCAACTTGAAAAATACTGTTACATAATATTGTGCAGCTGCTGTGTGTTCAGTTTTTAACAGCAAAAGAAATAGTAACACATTTTATATAACAGAGACTGTAAATGGTTATAATACAGTAAATTAAGTCAACTAACTTCACCAGCGGCTTGCAACAAAATGGTAACTGTAAAATAAAGCACAAAAAACAACAACACAATAGATGTGCAAGACGAATCAGTAACATAGGATAAATCTCACAAACAGTAGTGTTGTAATTAATTTGCTTGTTTTCCTTTTTACTTTAGAAAATGTATTTTTTATATTGGAAATTGTTTTCTGTATTTGTGGGGCAATCTGATTAGTTTCTTGTTCTTTTATTAAATAATCAGTTATTCACCTAAGCCTATAACTCATTTGGACTGAAGCTTGGCTTTCTCTAAACAAGAAAAGAAATTTGGGGGATTGCCCTGGGAAATGCCATTAAAGAACTTGAGACTGGTGAACGTGATTTATGTTGTGATCCCTGGAAGAGACGGGACTTTGTCTTTAAGGGAGGAAATTTTAATGGTTCTGTGGCTTTTTTTTCCACCACTCTAAGGACATAGATGGAGTAAATGTTAGCAGCAGTGTCACACCCAATTCCTTTCTTGTAATAGTCCCGCACAATCGCATAAAGTGTTCCTCAGGCTCTCATGTCTGATAATGCTGATGTATATTTTCATATTTGTTCCAGTTCCCTTTTCCATTCTGTTCGTAAGGCTCTGTCAGAAACATAAAGTTTCTCTAGTGGGTTTTACATTAGCTGTCTCTGTATATTTTATCTTCTAGCTGTCTGTGCCGTGTTGTTTATCAGCTGTTATGGTCAGTGATTTGCTATGCATTACCAGCTCATTTATATTTTTATGGGCTTTTCTTAGTATTGATATTCCTGTGTTTTGCTCTATTTGGATGATCATCTTGTGTATGATGTGCACTAAAGTCCCATTCAGAGTTCAATAATGTCTTTTTATAAAAAAAGTTAATATCTGATACTTTTAATAAATATACTATAGATGGATACATTATTTAGGTGAATTTTGGAACAGTATATTTTAAAGTACAGTCGAACCTCGAGTCACGACCGTAATTCGTTCCAAAACTGTGGTCGCAACCCAATTTGGTCTTGACCCGAAGTAATTTCTCCCATAGGATTGTATGTAAATACAATGAATCCATTCCAGACCGTACGAACTGTATGTAAATATTTTTTTTAAAGATTTTTAAGCACAAAAATAGTTAATTATACCATAGAATGCACAGTGTAATAGTAAACTAAATGTAAAAACATTGAATAACACTGAGAAAACCTTGAACAGAGAAAACTAACATTGCAAGAGTTCACGCTATAGCCTTACGAACCGCTCACTGTAAACACTTTTTTTAAATGAGATTTAAGCACAGGGAAAAAAATTAACATTTGAAAAATCCGTAGTTTATACAAAAACTAACCATAAACAACCAAGAAAACTAACATTGCAAGAGTTCACACTATAGCCTTACAAACCGCTGACTGTAAACACTTTTTTTAATGAGTTTTAAGCACAGGGAAAAAAATGAATATTTGAAAAATCCATAATTTATACAGGGCGGCACGGTGGCGCAGTGGGTAGCGCTGCTGCCTCGCAGTTGGGAGATCTGGAGACCTGGGTTCGATTCCCAGGTCCTCCCTGCGTGGAGTTTGCATGTTCTCCCCGTGTATGCGTGGGTTTCCTCCGGGCGCTCCGGTTTCCTCCCACATTCCAAAGACATGCAGGTTAGGTGGATTGGCGATTCTAAATTGGCCCTAGTGTGTGGTTGGTGTGTGGGTGTGTTTGTGTGTGTCCTGCGGTGGGTTGGCACCCTGCCCGGGATTGTTTCCTGCCTTGTGCCCTGTGTTGGCTGGGATTGGCTCCAGCAGACCCCCGTGACCCTGTGTTCGGATTCAGCGGGTTGGAAAATGGATGGATGGATAATTTATACAAAAACTAACCATAAACAACCAAGAAAACTAACCTTGCATGAGTCGAGTTCTGGCATGAAGGAAGTGAGGAGGAACTGGGTGGAGAGGAGATTACAGTTTTGAGGTAAAGTCCCTCTGCGCGATGCACGTCTGACCGAGAACAATGTACTGTACAGGGAGAGACTGAACACGTGCGTAAATCACCGGCGTGTACAAACAGGAAGAGAAATGAAACAGAGCACAAAGAGTTCACAGCGAATGCACAGGGAGAGACTGAACACGTGTGGAAATCATCGGCGCGTACAAACCGGAAGGGAAACAGGCTTGTTTGTCACCCGAGTGTGTGGTCGTGAACAGATGCAAAAGTTTGGTGAACTCTTTGGTTGTAACCTGATTTGTATATGTTCCGAGACGTTCGTGACCCAAGGTTCCACTGTACTTGGGATGAACTTGTGCCCCATCCAGGGTTAGCTCCAGTCCTGCATCATATCCCATCATGCTAAGCCAGTGATACTTTATGTGATTTTTAAATATAGAGTAAGTCAAACTTAGCGACTGCTGTTGCTACATTTTGTTGCCTTGAGAATGTCAAATTACACAACTAAGAAATACAGGGAATGACAGATTACAAGACGGCCTCGCAACTCGCAGAATTTTTACAGCAACTCAATTTGCTGCCTGACAGCACCAGCAGCTATATAAATGTTTTGCAATTATGATAAGTTCAGCCACAATTCTGGCCCGTTTTTATCCTTTTTCCATTCTTTTGTAGCCTGACAAATTGGAGAGGCAATTGATAAATTGAAGAGACAAGACTCTCTTCTGTTTGGGTGGTTCAAAACACTCATTCTCATTTTTTAGCAGCCCCCTTGTAAGCATTTTACTTCCAGCTAACTGCTCCCTATTTGTCAACTCTCGCATATGCTAAGCTTTCCCTTTTGCCTTAAAACAAAAGAAAACCTATTTGAATTTGTTGGGGCGAGTTGCTGAATGCTATTAGTCATTGGTGATATTCAACTAAATGGCTGTTGATCATGGTAGTGTGCCATGACTGTCTTCAACTTGCTAAGATTATGCAAATGAAGGCTTTGACTGAAAATTGCTGGAAAAGTCATTTAGTGAGACTGGCTTTACTCTCCAACTCCAGCAACTCTGAGCAGGATTAAGTGTGTTTAAAAATGGATATTTAATAGGGCTGAACTTTTTGACTTAATTGGTACATGTGAATTAATGTGATGATTAAAAAAAATCCACAATTAAGGTAATTTTCTTTTTCTTTTGTTGTAGGATCTTGTGGTTCGCATAGTTTTTACTCTTGGGAACTTGACCTCTAAAAACAATGATGCTCGGGAGCAGTTTTTTAAACAAGAAGCTAGCATTGACACGCTTCTTGAACTTTTCTACACTTACTATAAAATGGATTTAAATTCCCAAGTCCCTTGTGCCACTGGTGAAAAACCATTCTGTGGCCAAAAACACCCCTCAGAAATTGAAGATGTGCTCATAAAATTAATTAGAGTTTTAGCAAACTTATCTATTCACCCAACAGTGGGAAGAACTCTTGCTGTTAACTCAACATGTGTGGAGCTGCTGATTCACATCCTAGGTATGTTGTAAACCAGTTTTTTAATTAAATTTATTTATGATTTTCCGTAGGTTTTGGAGTCCTTCTTTTGACTTATTTCCTAACAATAAATAATGTAATCCTTTTTTATGTTTAAATATGAAATGAAATTATATTAAAAAGATGTTTTGTGATTTCTAGCTTGTGATATCAACTTACGTAACTAAAATGGAGATGTGAATGTGACATGCCTTTTATTCAGCTACAATCAGCTTCATATTCTCTCTGTTTATTGTCATCATTTGATGCTCAATAAACTGAATGACAGATATACAGTTGTTTTTCTAAAGCACTACAGTACACTGGTTTTAGTCATTTTAAATTTAGATGTACTTGCTTTTGTAGGTTATTTAATAATTTTATCAATCCTATTTTATTATATGTCATATTATTTAATTTGGTTTATCTTATAAAGGTAAATGTAAAAAATGAGACACCTTGTACAGGTGTCTGTATTAAGTTATTGGAAAATGTACAAAATCAAAATATGTTAATAAATGTATTAGAAATCAGCTCAAAATGAATTCTAATATATGATAATCTTTATATATAATAATAAAAACAAAATATTTTGGTAAATGTATAATATTGATAGTTTGCTTTAACACTAGAACCACCATGCATTTTTTCAGCACTATAACTGTCAAGGTTATGCCAAGTCGCCCCTCATCTCGGCATCCTAATATCTCATCCCTACTGCCCTGCCCTAAATAGTTACAGATAACCAAATAGAGCAGGAGTGAATGTAAAAATAAATAATTTCTTGACATATACAGTCACCTCACGACATTCACAAATTTAACATTCATGACATCAGTTAGCCTTGCACAATTAAATGGGAATATCTTTGAAGCTTGCAGAAAGATTGCAGAAACTGACAGATGACAGAGAAGCCAAAAATATATAAGCAATATTAAAATAATTTGAATCACATAAAATCATATAAATATTAGTGTTTTTAGTTATTTAGTGTAAGGTAAGTGCATGTTATACTATAAAAACATAAGAAACCTGACAAATGAGAGGAGACCATTCAGTCCATCAAGTTGGTTTGTTTAGCTAATCGCTAAGCTGTGCCAATAAAACAGCCATTGATAAGTCATTGTTCAAACCCAGCTGGTACCAAAAAGGGTTGTGGGAGCCTTCTGGGACCAAACCGTGGGCTCCTTAATGCAAGGCAGCAGCGCTTAAATTGTGCCAAAAATGTAGTCCTGTGTACTTATGAGAGAAAAGCAAAAACACATTTCAATCAGCTGGACATATAAAGTAATACTACTAATAATAATGAAGTAGATACACATTGTTGTGGCACCACTTTACTCTCTTTTTAGTTTTATTGTGTTTGCATTTTCCAGTGTTGCACTGCTTCATTCCAGAGCAAGAATAACTGAAGGGATGCTGTGACATAAGCGACTTTCCAGAGTTACTCTCTGACTTGGCATAAAACCACTTCAGTATTTAATCGTGAAAAGGAAAATTATTTTTAAATCAGCTATCAGCATAAAATATATTAAGTCAAAATAATATATTTTATGTACAGTAAATAATTTATAAGTTTACAGCATTACTTACATATTTCACAGATTATGTAGGTATTTGGCAGGCAGCATGAAGAACTGAGTATAATACTGCCCACATCACTAGTCTGCTATCATTTTTGCAGTCTGGGTGGCTTGCGCATCAAAAATGGGTCACTGTATTCACTGTTGTTTTGTTGTGTTAGTTCTCTCACTGACACTTCACCTTATTAGTGTCTGTCTCCTTGACCATCTTTTGCGTTCTTACACAGCGGGCTGACAGGTCCTGCCTCATTTTGTTTACAATTTGTACAGAGCAGGCTCATTTTTTGAGCAAGTAGCTTATTTGCTCTGCATAATGTTGTGAAAATATTGTCAGCAGTGACTTTTCTAACATTGTTCGTTGTGTGGTGGGTGCGGCAACACGCTATCACCACATGCTCCTAACCTCCCTGTGACAGGCTAATGAGTCTTATCACCTGTCACATTTTCTTTCTCTTGAAATTGGGAATAGAATCTAATATATACTGTCAGATCCATGAAGTATTTCGACAGTGACACAATTTTCATAATTTTGTTTCTGTATTCCACCATAATGGATTTGAAATAAAGCAATCATTATGTGACTGAAGTGTTGACTTGACTTGTGTATGGGGCTATACTAACTGCTGAGATTCAGCCAAATACTGCAAAATTGAGAGGACAATTCTTCACAGTACAGATAGACATTGAGACAAAACATAGCGCAAAAGCAAACCAAGTGCTTTTCATACAAAGTAGTGTAAGATTCTTCAAAGGCCAAGTCAGTCAACTGATGTCAACCCAATTGGACATGCATTTCACTTGCTGGAGACAAAACTGATGGCAGAAAGTCCAACAAACAAGAAGCACCTGACAACAGCTGGAGTAAAGGCCTGGCAAAGCATCACTAGGGTTAAAACCCAGTATTTGGAGATTGCCATGGGTTCTAGACTTCAGGCAGGCATTGACTGTAAAGAAATTTCAACCAAATATTGAAAATGATCATTATATTTATGATTATGTTAGTTTGTCCAAATATTGTTGAGTCCCTGAAACGAGGAAGCCTGTGTATAAAAATGTCTGTCATTCCTAAATGGCTCATATGATATTTCCAGCAAATTCCAGTGTTAAAAACAGTCTATTTTTTAGTACACTGAAAACTAAGCAAAATGATGTAGACACTTTAACATAGTCTGGAAACTTAACATTTGACAGTTTTTTGTTTTTTTTCTCAATGACATTAGCATTGACCGTTTTTATCAGTTTAATAATAATTCCTGAGACTAATGCAGTATGGTTGAATATTTTGTTTGATAAATATTTTTTGATTTCCTTCCATTGTATATTTTAATTATCTTGATACAGAATACAAATCAATTGATGAATGTGAGGAGCTAGTGATCAATGCTGCAGCAACTATCAACAACTTGTCATATTATGGAGAATGTGACTCTCAAATCAGAAAAAATTATCTTCATATTGCAGAGTGTAAGTTCTTCAATATAATACTAGATTAATTATTCCAAAAAAAACTTTGCTTAGAACACCCTTTATGAAAGTGTGTAATAGAAGTTGCAATGTGCTTATGCATTGGTGTTTTTTGTGCAACTGTATAAATTTCCACTAATATTTAATAACAAATATTGCCATTACCATCATTCATAACAATAATTTATTTTACCCTAAAAACAGTTCTGGAATAAACTGTACACTGTATGTTTAACCACTGTCAGAAATGTGATGTAAATCTAGCGATGATTTCCAATGCTCTAAAAATCAAGTATGCACTATGGATGATTCTCTATTTAATAGAAGGTCAATGTATGGCCAACTGAAGAGTACACAAGGACTATGCACAACAAAAAAATAAAATGCACTCTAAGTTATGAAATGTATTGTACTATATTTTTTTCTTGTCTTATATATACAGTACATCGTTTTTTGGTTTGAGGTCTAAGGTAAAGTTTCATTTCGTGTTTTTTGTTTCTTCTGCTGATTGATAGGTGCTGTTTTATTTCAGTCACTTCATTCTCCATCCTCATGTTAAAAACTTGGCTTCTAAAAAGTGATTTGTCTGTTGCTAACTGTTATTTAATTGGGTCACCTACTGTGTAACCACTACATCAAAAGGGATGGGAGAGAGTGTGTTCAGTTGTAATGGATACTTTTCTGTTTAAAACATTTCATTTAAATATTAAGGAAAGGAATTGCCAGGGATCCAAGGGTGACATATTATCCTGACTAGAATGGTTGCAAATTACATGTTTAATGGTAAGTTGTTTCTTGATTGTGAAAATCAAAATGAACTCAGATGCTTAAGTTAAATGTGAACATAGCATTTGGCAAAGGAGTCTTTGAAGTAGTGCTAACATTTGTAGTACTTTGCCTACTAAACTACATTTTATAATGCTAACACTAAAAACCTGCATGTCATTGGTTGCAGTTAGAACACAAAGCCATTTTTTTAACAGTAAACTCATCATCTGTAGCATTTGTTACTCTCTGGATATATTCAGGGTTCTTCATGCAGCACTTCCGGTGTGTGGCAGAAGTGCTACAACAAAGGGCTCAGCCCTTCCTGCAGCATCCCCTGACGGTGCCAACAGAACCCAAAAGGGTTGCTCCAAACTCCAACTACCAATGAGCCCTGTGGGAGTCCAAGGCCCTGGTGCAACCCAGGGGGGCTGTCATCTAGTGACCCGGGGGAGGTAATGGCCTAAATATGTTCTTTCCCCTGGTCTTTCCACTTTAATCACATCCTGGCTGGGCAAGGGTCTTGTCTGTCCGTGACACAGCTAATACATTAATTTGGCCAAATCTAAGATATGTTATTTTCATAAAAAGGAAACAAATTTGTATATATTGATCATAAAGAACATATCTAGCAAAATCTTGAAAAATTCTTATTTTGTTACTTTTACTCTGTGAAAAGCTTCCACTGTGTTTGCAGCTGTTATAACATTTTCTGTCTTTCATTTTAGACCTGCTTTTTGTGAACTTATTTTTTCATCTGGCCTACCACATCAATTATGCATCTGTTTAGCTGTATATTTTGCACTATTTAAATACTTTTACAGGTGCTGGTCATAAAATTAGAATATCTTGACAAAGTTGATTTATTTCAGTAATTCCATTCAAAAAGTGAAACTTGTATATTAGATTCATTCATTACACACAGATTGATGTATTTCAAATGTTCATTTCTTTTAATGTTGATGATTATAACTGACAACTAATGAAAGTCCCAAATTCAGTATCTCGGAAAATTAGAATATTGTGAAAAGGTTCAATATTGAAGACACCTGGTGCCACACTCTAATCAGCTAATTAACTCAAAACACCTGCAAAAGCCTTTAAATGGTCTCTCAGTCTAGTTCTGTAGGCTACACAATCATGAGGAAGACTGCTGACTTGACAGTTGTCCAAAAGACGACCATTGACACCTTGCACAAGGAGGGCAAGACACAAAAGGTCATTGCTAAAGAGGCTGGCTGTTCATCAACAAATGTGTTTCAATCAGTTGTCTTACTGAATATAGTAAATAATTGTTATTCAGTGACACCTAGGGACGGAACGATAATGGTTGTTGATTCTTCTGTTGACCCAATACCACAACCATAGGTACTCGTACTTTGTATCTACTTATAAATGCACGATGACTACTGGACTCAAATGTCAGGTGGCAGAAAATTCAAACAGGTGCTGGGCCTACAATACAAAAAGTTCCAAAACCATAAGGTTGTTGGAACTGCAGTTACGCAGTAAGTAAATGGAATGTTGTTCTTATACAAAAGACAGCAAGAGCATATAGTAGTGAAAATGCATAAGAAGAGTTTTTTTCGCCAAGGAAACAAGGAAGATGGCAGAGAAAAAGACATATTTTTGATCTTCATGTTCATGAATGGTTATTTTGGGTTCAATTTTATTATACATAGAGCTGTCATATACAAATTGGGATTTAGAAAATATAATAATTTATGTTACACACTCCTATATTATTTGAAGGAAAAATTCAGTTTCAGATCTTTCCACTTGGTTTTATGTTGCTTCAGTCGACACTTTGTTAAAGAATCAACCTGTGTAATTTATAATCATGTACAGGCTGTAGCTACACTTTCTTCAGAGGTACAACTATTGAGGAAGTTACCACTACTTATGCTATGCCATTGCTAATAAAAAAAAGAAATAAATTAAAAATAAGGATAGATTGTTTTTTCTTAACATAAAATGCCTCTATGCCAGTTCCCATTTTGAAGAGGCTGACAATACTTTTAATGTATGAGAGTTCTTTCATTTTGCATATAAAATGAATGCTGCTGCCCTTAATTTTGCACTTCAATCCTTGGTGTAAAACCATTGTGTCACTTTTTCTTGCACCACCTTTAATTTCCTCCAGGTTATTATATATCGAGCTCATCTGTCTCGCTTAAAACTGTCCAAAATGTTTCCAGGGCAAGATTCAACCTGCGAACGCTGCAACCAAGCTCCTGCCTCACTGGGTCACATGTTCTGGGCCTGCACCAAACTAACATCATTTTGGACCAAAATTTTTAAGTGCCTTTCAGACAGCCTTGATATCACAATTCCTCCTAACCCATTAACAGCTGTGTTCGGTGTTCTCCCAGACGGACTTGAATGATCTATACTTCAGTTGCTAATAGCTAGGTTGTGGCCGTTTGTTGTATTTAGTTTGTGGTTTGCATTCTGCCTGCATCATGTGTTGTTTGAGACATGGTGGTGCAGTGGTTAGCTCCGCTGCCTCACTGCACAGATCACATTTTTGGCCACAATAATCGGTCCAGCATAGTTGACACTTCCCTAGCTCTTGGGGTCACTTGAAAGACCATTGCAACATTATAATCTATCAAAACTAATTCAGCCCCCCTGACCCTTAATTTTATTGCATTTTTGGAGTTTGGTGAAATTCCTGAAAATATCCATTATTTTGTCGAACATACTGTGAAGCAAACACTTCGAGGTTCACTTATCACTAGTCTTGAGTTCAACTTGACACACAATTTGAAAAATCAATGAAAGTGTTCAGGTAGCTAACAGCCAATGATATTACAGTCGTTGAGAACATAATTTGCACAAGATGTTCTGTAATGTGACAAAAGACAATGCATTAAAACATAGCCTTGAATGCTTTAAATTGATAGACAAAATAATAATTCAAGGCCTTTCACTGCAACTCTTGTAAATTTATTGAAAACATGTTGAATGCAGATGCCCATAGATAAAACAGAAGCAATTCAGAATTTATTGTTTATCAAAACACCCACAACCACAGTCAGTCACACCAGCTAATGTGGTGTTTGTTATATGTAAAACACCTGCCCAATCAAAGGCTTTTGGTAACCTACATCAGAGATCATCATTCTGTAATATCAGCTGACTTTCAATGCTCTAGTCGTCTTTGCATAAGCTCCTACCCCGGCACACCCATGAACCATAGAGGTATTTCCAGCAGTCTTTGTTGCCTCTCTTCTGTGGCTGCAGAGTTCATAGCCACCTAACCTCCCCACACTGTACTTCTAATAAGTATTCCTAGCAGCCATCCACAATCATCACCAATTCTTGATGGTCAGTTCTGTCTCACATCCTGCTTGTCATATTCCAGGTAGGGCTCTGCACATCCCAGTGGGTACTTGTTGCCTGACCCCCCCACTTGCTCTCCTGCTGTTCACAATTTTGGTCTTGTTAAAAACTCTCTTTCCTTCTCTTTTGGTCACAGTCCTTACACACCATGATCACACCCACCTCACACTTTTCATCTGTGATTGCCGTCTACACCATCAACTCGATCTGAACAACTGCCCTACTCACTTTACCTGTCGCCACACTTAAGTGTTTCCGCCCTTATTATCCTTAACAACTTCACCTGCAGGCTGATAATTGACAATCACCCTAATCAACACAATCAACACAATAACACACTATTTTTGTGTATAAATAATTTTTAAAAAATGCAGTTATGCTTAAATATTTCACAGAATATATATTTAAACAGCTGGCAGCCTGATTAACTGGTTATAAAAAAATCAACATCAGCAGTCCGCACTGTTTTTTGGAGTGAGCAGTTCCCATGCAAACATTGGTAACATTTGTTTTCTATGCACTTTCCTCTTGTCATTGCCTCTGCACTTTATTTTTGGTCATCACTATGACCATCTCTCATGTTGACTTTCACATGTGCGTGGCATTTCTGTCTTTTTCTTTGTTTACAAAATGGTGGGAGCAGGATTATCTTTTTAGCAGGTAGCTATTTTGCAATGGAAAGTGATATGAAGATATTGTTCGCTGTAATATTTCTCCTGTTGCCTATGAGAGGTTCAAAAAGTCACATCACCACATTGTAGGCTTGTCTTTCTTCCAGTAATAGAGTGAGATCTTTTTCCAGAAAGGGAAAATGTGATTTTTGAATCATCATGTAGTCTGGATTTTATGTTTGTTTAGCGTTACTCTACATGCAAAATTACATTAAGATGAACTCGGCTTGTTTGAAATAATGCATTTTTACTAGGTAGTCTGCCAATTACAACCCTTTTCCCTTATGGAATTTCTGAAATGTCATATTGCCATATTTTCTGTTGGACCAACAGCAATGCATGATTGGTGAACAAACAGATAAAATGAGCTGTGCGGGTTGAACTGAGGTACTTAGTGTGCAAAATGGATAAATAACATCAAATGAAGCCACAAAATTCAAAATTCAGATGGAGAACATTTTATTTATATAGATCAAAACATAATTTGTTCTAATTTTTTCACCCTATAGACAGAAAACAGAGGTAACTGTATAATTGAATGACACATTTCATTTAATGCAAAGATTGGCTTCTAATTAGGAAATTGGTTACAATAAAAACCTCTTTGAGAGTTTTGAGCAATCAAGTTAACATTTTTGAGTCCAACTATGGTGGAGTGAGGTAGTCATCAGTCTTTTTTTTTTTGTTTTAAAGTTAACTCAACTGAAGATCATAAAGCCCTAGCAGAATTCAGAGATAACGTATTTAGGTAAACCTGTATTCTTTTCCAATCTTGCAGTACTGCTTCATTTGCTGATGAAGAACAACATGGAAGGAATATTAGAAGCTGCTAGAGTGTTTGGCAATCTTTCTCAGTACAAAGAAATCCGTGACTTCATAGTAGAAAAAAAAGGTAGGTTTTACTTTAGCTTTTATATTGCCATTCTAACAATTTATACTGTACAATATATTGTGAACTTGTGTTATATGGCAATTGTAAATTTGTAGTGCACAATTTAAGATTAGACATACTGTATTAATATTGACACTTTGATAAAAAAAATAATTCAGTTCAGTTTAGTTTATTGACATTATATATAGTATAATAAAATTAATTTGTCATTAGTCTTTCTGGTGCAGAATTATCTGAAGGTATAGGTTATATTCAAGTTCAACTTTACTTTCATGTCTACATAGTGCCGACTGTACATAGTACAATGAAATTTTTACTTGCATATTATAACAGTAAAAATAATACAATACCAACAAAAGACTCAAAAAAATGCATTTACCAGTATTTGTTTGCAAAAATGTGTAACATTCTTTTGATATTTTGTCCCCTACTTTGTATGCATCAATCAGTTAGTTTAATTTTCAGATCTTCACTCAGTTGCTTAGACAAGCTATCTTTAGTTGAGCTGGTGCCATGCCAAAGTGTGATGCATTCAGTGAGGGTAGACTCTACTGTGCACCTATAGCAATTAGTGAGAGCAGATGAAAACATCTGTCTACTTCAATTCATCTGTGATAGTCACTCCAAGAAATGCAGAGCAGTACACCCTCTCCATAGCATAATTTAATCCAAATTTTGGTCAAAGTGAAATCATGTATCAATCAATCAAATCAATCAAAATCTTTATTGTCATTGTAGCAGTGAGACATTGTACAATGAAATTTAGGTGCAATTTTCCAATGCAAAAATATAATAAAAAAAAACAAAAAAAACAAAACACAGTTACTCAAGTTAAAACTAAAATTATCCATTCATTCATACGTCATATTGCACTTGTCCCATAGCCAATGTTGACTTAGGGCTGTATTGTAAACATGAGAGTGAATTATATTGTAAACATGAAGGTTCACTTGGTCAGATTGACCACTTAGCAGCATTCAGCATGGTGATGGCTGAAGGATAGAAACTGTTTCTCAGCCTATTTGTCTTAGTCTTTATGGATCTGAAACATCTGCCTGAAGGCAGGCATTCAACAATGCATGTCCTCGGTGTGATGGGTCCTGAAGAATTTTCTTGACATTCCTGAGACAACAGGAACTATGTAGTTATTCTAGTGAGGGGAGAGGACAGGACAGCCGATTATCCACTGGGTGACCTTAATGACCCTGTGGAGCTTTTTCCTCTGTGCTACTGTGCAGCTGGAGAACCACGCACAAAGACAGTAAGCCAGGATGCTCTCTACTGTGCAGTGGTAAAAGGACACCAGCAGTTTCTCAGGGATGTTGTTCTTCCTGAGAACCCTCAGGAAGTAGAGAATCTTTTGGGCCTTCTTCACTACCTCAGCAGTGTGTGTTCCCCAAGTGAAGTCCTCCCTAATGGTACCTCCCAAGAAGCGGAAGTCTGAGACCCTCTCCACACATTCCCCATTGATGATGAGTGGCTGGATGTTGTCTGCCTTCTTCCTGAAGTCCACGATGAGCTCCTTGGTCTTGGTTATATTTAGTAGCAAGTTGTTATTCCTACATCACGTTGTCAGCCGATCCACATCATCCCTGTAGGCACACTCATCCCCCCGAGAAATGAGCCCTACTACCGTGGTATCATCAGCAAACTTAACAATTGTGTTACTGTGGTGGGCAGGAATGCAATCGTGGGTGAACAGGGTATAGAGCAGGGAGCTCAGCACACAGCCCTGTGGGGAGCCAGTGCTGAGACTGATGGGTGTGGAGAAGTAGGGGCCCACTCTAATCCTCTGAGTGCATCACTCAGAAAGTCCTTGATCCAAAGGCAGGTGGAGTGTGGAAGTCCTATGTCTGTCAGTTTCGTCACCAGTCTGTGGGGTAAGATGGTATTAAAGGCAGAGCTGAAGTCTATGAAGAGCAGCTGTGCGTAGCTCCCCTGCTGCTCCAGATGGGACAGAACAGCATGAAGAACAGTGGCCACAGTGTCCTCAGTAGACCTGTTTGCTCTGTAGGCAAACTGGTACGGATCAAGCATGGGAGGAATGAATGACATGATGTGATTCCTGATGAGCTTCTCGAAGCACTTCATAACCACAGGGGTCAGTGCAACTGGCCTGTAGTCATTAAGACTGGTGATGGTCTGTTTCTGGGCCAGAGGCACTATGACAGAGGATTTCAGGCAGGATGGCACAGTGGACTGAGACAGAGACTGGTTGAATATTCTGGTGAAGACCTCAGCCAGTTGGTCTGCACAGTCTTTCAGCATGCGTCCTGAGATGCCGTCAGGTCCAGCTGCCTTCCGTGGGTTGACAGCTCGCAGCGTGCGTCTCACCTTGTGCTCCCCCACTGTGAAGATGGGGCTGTTGTTGGTTTCTGGATGGGGTCTGGCTGTCTCTGGTGGATCCACTTCAAACCGGGCAAAGTAATGGTTCAGTTCCTCAGCCAGCGATAAATCACCTCCCACAGCTCCGGGAGTGGTCCTGTAGTTGGTCATATGCTGGACACCCATCCACATTTGCCTACCATTGTTGCTGTCCAGGTGTTCCTCGACCTTCCTTTTATAATCTAACTTGGCCTCTCGGATACCCCTCTTTAGGCTGGCACGGGCTGTGCTGTAGAGGAGCTTGTCACCAGACTTGAAGGCAGTGTTCCTCTTTTTCAGCAGCCTCCGGACTTCCCTGGTCATCCAGGGCTTCTGATTGAGGTAGACCTGGATATGTTTATCCACAGTGACAATGCCTGTGCAGTTCTTAATATAGCACAGTACTCTCAGTAAACACTTCAAGGTCTGGGTGTTCAAAGATGTCCCAGTTTGTGAATTTCCCCTTGGGATTAATAAAGTATCTATCTATCTATCTATCTATCTATCTATCTATCTATCTATCTATCTATCTATCTATCTATCTATCTATCTATCTATCTATCTATCTATCAGTTGGTCCTACTGAAACAGTCCTGCAGATGCTGAGAGGCTCCATCTGGCCAAGTTTTAACTGTCCTTGTGCTGTTAGGGACAGTTTTCCTGAGTGGGATGTATGCCGGAATTATAAACAGTGACATGTGGTCAGAGTGGCCCAGGTGAGGTAGTGGTGTAGCCCTGTTTAATGTTTGTGTAGACTTTATCCAAAGTGTTAGCTCCTCTGGTGGCACACTTGACGTGCTGATGGAATTTAGGGAGCACAGGTTTTAAATCCACATAGTTAAAGTCCCCAGCAACAATATACACTGCATCAGAGTGCTTAGTCAGCTGACTGCTTATACTGTGGTGTAACAGTTCGATAGCCCAGTTTGTATTAGCATCGGGTGCTATGTAAACAGCGGTAATCATGACCACAGTAAACTTTCTTGGGAGACATATGGGTCTGCATCTAACAGTCACATACTCCAAGTTCGGGGAGCATTGTACACCAGTTGTTATGTACGTACACACACAGCCCCCCTCCTCTGCTCTTACTGGAGTCACTGGTCCTGTCATGGTGTTGTGCAGTGTAGCATGTTAGCTGGATAGCAGAGTCTGGGATCAATGAATAAAGCCAGGATTCTGTGATCAACAGAACGCAACTGTTCTTTCCGATGTTAGTTGTTGTCACCTGTAGCCTCAGTTCATTGATTTTGTTGATGAGAGATCTGGTATTGGTGAGAAAAACACTGGGGAGCGGTGGTTTAACAGGCTGCCTATGTAACCTCGCTAACGTGCCAGCCCTGCAGCCTCGCTTTTGTTTTCGCTGTCTACACCACCTCCGTTGCCTGCCCGCGGTGATGATAATCCATGGAGAGCCGGGACTCCTCGCTATGTCTGCCAGAATGTCGTGGGAGCAGAGACACTCTTGTGAAACACTCCCCTCGCTGCACACTCCAATCTTGAGAAGTTCCTGTCGGCTGTAGATGTTGTCGGCTCGACAAGATGTAGATAAAATGAGTAGTAATACTAGCACACACATGCACACTAAACACTGAAATGAAGAGTCAATTTTTGCATAGAAAAATCTCTGTATTCCTGCAACCAGTGCCCCTTCTGAGAGAGTCTTCTGTGTGGGTGGAAATATTGTAATATGCCAAAGGATATGCTTGAGCCTGAAACCTTAGACAGGCTCGTCTTTCTCTCAAGAAACTAATAAAGAACTATTACAATTCAAGAAAGTTGTTTTAAAGTTGTAAAACACAAAATAAGAAGATAGAGGTTTTCTTATTTTGCACTTCGCCTCATTAATAATAAAAAATACAGTGCCTTGTGAAATTATTGATCCTCTGTGGTGTTTGTCCTGTTTTGTCACATTACAATCTGGTATTAAAATGGATTTTCATTTGGATTTTATGTAATAGACCTAACAATATAGTCTGATTTGTTGAAGTGGAATGAAAATAAAATACCTTTTATGTATATAAAAAAGTAAAAACTGAAAAGTTGTGAATGCATATGTATTCATTCCTTTTGCTGTGAAATCAGTAAATAAGATCTAGTCCAACCAATTAACTTCTGAAGTCACATAATTAGTTAACTAGCATCCACCTCTGTGCAATCAAAGTGTCACATGATCTGTCACATGATGTCTGTATAAATAGACCTGTTGTGAAAGGTCCCTGATTCTGCAACACCACAAGCAATATGAAAACCAATGAATATTCCAAACAGGCCAGAGACAAAGTTGTGAAGAAGTATAGATCAGGGTTGGGTTATAAAAATATCCCATACTTTGAATATCCCACAGAGCACCATTAAATCCATTATTACAAAATGGAAAGAATATGGCACCACTACAAACCTGACAAGAGAAGGCCACTCGCTACCCACCAAAAGTCACCGAACAGGCAAGGATGGCATTAATTTGAGATGCAACAAAGACACCAAGGATAACCCAGAGGACCACTTTAAGCCGTACCCTTCACAGAGCATGGGTTTATGGAATAGTGGCCAGAAAAAAGTCACTGCCTAAAGAAAAAAAAAACAAGAAAACACTTTTGGAGTTTCCACAACCGCATGTGGTTGTCTCCACAAACACATAGCAGAAGGTTCTGTGATCAGATGAGACCAAAGTTGAACTTTTTGGTCATCATGGGAAACACCATGTATGACGCAAACCTAACGCTTCCCATCACTCCGAGAGCACCATTCCCACAAGGAAGCATCATGGTTGCAGCATCATGCTGTGGGAATGTTTGTTTATTGGCAGGTACACGAAAACTGGACAGGATTGAAGGAACGATAGATAGCACTGAATGCTGTGCAATTTCTTGAGGAAAACCTGTTTCAGTCTGCCAGAGATTTGAGGCTGGGATGAAGGTTTACCTTCCAGTAGGGCAATAACCATTGATATACTGCTAAAGCTACACTGAAGTGGTTTAAAGGGAAACATTTAAATGTTTTGGAATGGTCTAGTCAAAGCCCAGACCTCAATCCAATTAAAAATCTGTGGCATGACTTGACTTGAAAAATACCAACACAACACACCTTGTTTGCATTGTGGAATGGGTGAAAATCCCAGTGGCTAGATATGCTAAGCTAGCTTCCCCAAGAGACTTGCAGTTGTAATTTTAGCAAAAGGTGGCTCTGCAAAGTATGGATTTTGGAGTGGTGAATGCCTAGGCACACTCTTGATTTCAGTTTTTTTGTGTTACTTATTTTTTGTGTCACAATAAAAATATTTTGTGTAAATCAGATGGTGTTCATCCTCCTAAAAATCCAGTATGTAATTTGGAAAAACAGGACAAGCACTGAGGGGGATGAGTACTTTTGCAAGGTACTGTATGTGTATGGTCTAGTATTATAAAGGACTTATTTTTTTGTTGCTTTTTGTAGTTTGAAAAATGTGGATAAACTTCTCATTTTCTGGTTTTTTTTCTCAAAAATAATTAAATGTGATTTCTGTGTTGAAATATTTAAATAAATCTTGAATATGTCCATAAATTTAAGAAAATCAAGGTTTTAATTTTTTTGCCATATTGCCTAGCGTTAGTGCCTTTGTTGAGGGTTGGCATGGAAGATGTGATGCTGCCAGTCCATACATGATCAGATGTTTTTATTAGTAAGTCCAAATCTGTTTGCAGAAGAAGTGGCACTAAGTCCTAAATGTATGAGGTCAGTGATCAAATTTGCAAGTACAATTGTGTTAAATGCTGAGATGTAGTCTATGAACAATACCTTAGTATAACAATTTTTATGGTCTAGTCCTGTGGTTTTCAACATTTATTGTTACATGGGACCCCAGTGAACCACGTGAATATGTGTGAGTCTCCCTACATGATATTTCCCCTCCTGTACATTGCTGCTGTTGTGATAAAGATGCTTGATTTTGAACCTTCATTTATTATCAAAAGCAACTGCTGCTAGTGTTATTACATTGCTTACATTTTAAAGAATATGATACAATTTAAAAGCCATTTCGCAAACAGACTGTGTCTTTTTTATTAATTAAAAATGATTTTACTAGTTCATAAATATCTTAATCATAATATAAAATGAGTAGGCAGTTTTTAGGGATAAGTAATAGCCTGCAGTGTTTAAATTGCAAAATTTGTTACTGCAGATAGTTTTGATAACAACAAAAGCTGCTCACTCTCCACTTGGCTTAAGTATCATGTTTTAAATTATTTGCACCATTGCAAGCAGCCCATTCCCATTGTAACTAAAGGTTATTACTATAGCTGTGGTGTACAATATATGAAATATTAAAGGGTGTCTTTGAGAAAACTAATAGTCATTGTATGATGTATGTCATATATTCTAGCAACCCAGTACTTAGTTTAGGAAATAGGCACCACAGAGAAAGGAAGAAGTTAAAAGTAGCTTATGTAACATTTGCAGAGTACAGAGTATAAGGTAATAACAAAAGGAACTGGACTATTCACAGCTAACTATAACACCCTCACTGTTCTGGCCCAGAGGGATACCTTACCTAACAATGCACCATTCAGAACTTTCTGTTTGATTTGTAGCTTGCTCCTCTACTTATTGTCATTTGCCTGGTGTCCAGCCCCAGGTCACACCTCCACCATCCCTTTTCACTTTCCAATTTTAAACTTGCCATGGTTTTTGCATCATCACCCAGTGCAATGATGACCTTGCCATCCTTTCCTCTTCAGACAACAATCACCTGGTTTGCACGCCATTTTAATCTGGCTGACGTGCTCAACACCACACCTGTCAACTCTTCCAAAAGAAAAGTCTCCCACTTCAGCCCAGTCCTTTGTTTTTATTTCACCCGATCATACTGCCTCCCAATTTTTCCTCTCATTGTCAGTCTTTTGCATATTTCCCTGATTTACATTATAGGCAGTTCTCTATGGTGCTGTATGTCTCCCTTACCAGATCGAAGTGTCTCATAGCCAACAAGCTGCATCCTGGCCAAGATGCTAGAGTATTTTGAATAATGATGAAGCAGTCCACTTTAAAAAGATAAGTTTAACAACCCTGATATAGCTTGATTTTACTTATTTGAGAATTCATTTTTCTTAATTTTGTGGCTGCCCTTGAAAGTTTACTGAGATCCCCCAGTGGACTGCAACCCCTCTTTTGAGAACCTTTAGTCCAAACTGTTCTGTTTAATATGTTCCAGTACCTGTCTAATTATCGTATGTCTAATTCATGTTTTTCAGTGTATAAGTTCATGATTGCACTACTTGACTCAAAGAATCAGGATGTTTGTTTTTCTGCTTGCGGGGTCCTTATAAATCTCACTGTGGATAATGATAAACGAACAATACTAAACGAAGAGGGAGGAGTTAAAAAGTAAGTAAGATTAAAACTTGTTTCTTTCAGTTGGCCTAATTTGAAACTATACTTTTTAATTGTAAGTTTAGTGCATTCTTTATTTATGAATTAAGGTTCTGTGAATATGTGCTATTGTATTTTGCCATAATTTAAAATATTGCTGATATCTCAGAAAATGTTTGAGATACACATTTTGCATATCTATACTGGTTATAGTAAATGTTGAGTTCTTATTTTATGTAGACAGCTGGCTTCAAATGAGAGTCCAGGTAACTTGTTTTTATTTTTTATATTTCATTCACTTCTTCTCTTGAATAAAATATCTCAGGGAGTCTGTTTAGATGTAAATGTAACAGTGTAATGTCTTACTATCAGACTGAAAATGTGTATGCAGACTCTGGATTGCAAATGTGACAATCAAAGAGCTCATACACATTCCACAAGTATTTAGTTCTTTATATTGTAACAAACAGACTAAGATAAATATTTAAGTGACAATTTTGGGGATTTTGGTTTGAAAAAGGGAACTTTCAACTATAGTGGTAACTTTAATATATTTTAAGATATCCCAAGAACTTATTGAAGTAGACAAGAATTCAATAATTTGTAGTTAAAATGAAGCCTTATTTTTATGCCTTCATTTGCTTATAATATAGAAATGAACCCTAGTGGGATTTGCCAATCCAAATGAAATAGTCAGATCCAAAGACATCAAAAAACTAAGGCATTCCTTTGGCCATTTTTTCTTCCTTGACAGAAGTTCATCTTCCAGGTGCAGTATTGGCTATGATCCTTTAAACCTCACTTGGCCACAAAATTCCTTATTTGGAGCCAAGGACAGTTTATAATACCAAAAATCCACTAACTGACCACTAAAGTACAATGACTTCAAATGACTCAAGAATAACCTACATTTATTAATTGTTATTTTCTTTAGGGTCATAGGGTTAACAAATTTTAAGAAATGAATTGTGAGATACAGGGTTCAGGGTTACACTTAATGACATGTCTTAGAAAAAAATCAAACCTGCTGTACAATGTCAGTTAGTCAGTCAGTCAGTCATTGTCCAACCCGCCATATCCTAAGGGTCACAGGGGTCTGTTGGAGCCAATCCCAGTCAACACAGGGCGCAAGGCAGGAACAAACCCTGGGCAGGGTGCTGTACAATGTGATACCATGTAATACAGCATATAGATCAGATTTTAATGTACATACTGTATATTCAGACAAATGTAACCATAAACTTCACTGTAGATTCACTGTCCACAAGAAAAAAGCATTATACCATCCCAAATCAGGACAGGTCAGTATTGTCCTATGCAGTTGTGCCTAATCAACATCCATGTCAAAGAAATTACTTTGCAACCTATGTCTGAAAAGATTTGGATCCTTTTTTACAGTACCTCCCTCATTTGGCAGGGCCCAATATAAAAACAGATTTAAAAAAAAACACAAACAAAACTGAAGTTTTTGCTGCAGCAGCTCCATCTTATTCTCCTGATCCATTTACTGCAGGCATCACTTTTTGCTAAAAATAAGCCAACCAGAATTCAGTTCAATATGATTCATTTCATTTTTGTAAAGCCCTCTTCCCTGAGTACAGATGCAGAGGAAGTTTTCGGGTAAAGAAGAAATATAAATTTTGCAAATTACTGGTTAAATAATCAGTACACATAAAGACAGATTTGTTTAAACAGGCAGGAAAACAAAACAGTTTGAAACAGTTTAACATAAATGGAACCGAACAGTATCTGTCCATTGTTGAACTATAGACTATGGCCACTTGACAGAATGGAGAACAGAAGAGAAGAAAATAAAAACCAGTCAGCAGCATCCCTTTAGAAAATAATCTTTGGCAGGGGTCCAAAGACACCTATAACAGAGAAAGTCAAAGTCAAACTCAGCCACAGTCTTAGAGACCTAGCCAGCTGGCCATTAAACAGTATGTGCTGGGCCATCTAGTCTAATCTTTCCATTCAATGATCCTAGACCCTCAGTATCTCAGATGACCTTTCCATGGGTAGTAGTGCTGTGGCACCAAGAGTCACAACAGAATACAAAGAAGAAAAATTGAAAAGAGGAGGGTTAGTAACAATATATAATGAATGTACATTACTTGTAGTTTTGTACAGATGAGTAGCAAACAGAGATGCAGCATACACAGTTAACCAGCAGCTCTAATCAAGATATATATATATATATATATATATATATATATATAAAACATCTGTATGTCTGTGCGCTGTTCACGAGAGAACTACTTAATGGATTGAGATCAGGTTTTTTTGTATAATTTGCTTGAACATTCCGGTTAATTTTGCGACCTCTCTCATCGCGCTAAGTATCATAGTTTGCTTGATTAGTTGTGCGAATCCAAGAGAGACGCAGTGGGCCATGGGGGAGGGGGCAGGGCCCTCCTCACTCTCACACCAGCATCAGGGCGTATCTTACATCTCCTTAGCTAGCGAACGAGAAAACTACTTAATGGATTTAGATTGGGTTTTTTTTGTATAATTTGCTTGAACATTTGATTTTACGACTTCTCTCATTGCGCTAAGAATCATAGTTCGTGCTAATGTGAGACAGGCTGTGGGCCGTGGGGAGGGGGAAGCGTGACATCAGGAGTGGGGAGTCAGTCTGCCACTGCGTTTTGGAACATAACTTGCCTCCGCTTAGCTAGTGATACCTTTTTGTTTATTGATTTTTAAAGTTTGTCCTGTTTCACTACTACACGGGCAGAGCCACAGGGAACGGCTAGTAGTAGATAAAAGTAGTGAGTCTTTAGCCTGCATGTAAAAGCAGAGACTGAAGGCGTATTTCTTATATAAGCAAGCTAGTTTTTTCACAGCTTTGGGGCCCTGCAACTAAAAGCTTAACATTCCCTTCTACTGTTAGTAGGCCCGCATCTTAGCCTTTTCGGCTCTGACATCCTATTACTAGTACATAGCAGCCATTTTGTAAAGCACAGGTGCGTTTGCAGCCATTGGAACTAGGCATGCTACTATTAGCGCAGACTGGAGAGACATACAGTCTGTGAAACACGAAAGTGAAAATGGACACTTCCGGACTGTGAGCACCACTTTTAATTTTATTTCCTCAAAAAGATTGAAGTATTTGGCAGCTATTGTATAATAATAGTGATAATTTTTTAGTTTTTTTAATTTTTGAGCTTCCTAGACACCCCAAAGGTAGAATATCTCACAAAATAATTTTTCCAAAAAAACAGAAAATCCAGGGCCGAAAGGGTTAAGATCTTAATTTACACTCCAGTTTCTAAATAACAATAAATTCAAATTGGTAAGCAGGGACTTGACCATTTATGGCTTTATATATTAAAAGCAGAATTAAACCTTAACTGGAAGCTAATGTAAGGACTTCAGAACTGGTGTTAAGTGTTCCTGCTTTCTAAATCTTCTAGTGGTTATTTTGCAGCACCATCTTCTAGTCAGTTCTATTAGAAATAAATGTATGAATTGATTTTTCCCTATCCTGCATATTTAAGAAACCTCTAAATTTTGCAACCTTTCTAAGATGGAAAAAACATGTTTTTTAACTTGCATTTTAAAAGACATGTTAGTGTCAAAGATAATGCCTAAGTTCTCAGTTAAAGAAATCTTAGAATTTCAAAAATGTCCAACATTTTTTATGAAAGAACTGATTTTCCCCTCCATGGTCTTGCCAGTTGTCTACTAGTGTCAAAGGAAAAGACTGTTGGCTACTTCTCAGTTTGTTGTAAGCTCCCTTCATGGGCCTTTCCTTTATCTTGTTCTATAATTCAACCCTTCTCCTATTTGGGATTACTGACCAGGCAACCTCTTAACACTTCTTTAAAACAAGCCACTATTAGCTTTGGGCAATTTAGACATTTTATTTTTGTCCACACTTTACTGCAAATTTTTTGCCTGACTGTCACTGAACACAAAGTTTCATATCTTGTGACATAGTCCTGATTAGATTATGGTTATGGTTGTATACATCTTGGACTTTTTGTTTTTGCCCATAATTCACTGGAAAATTTCAAAAGTAAGTTTTGTCAGTTTAGCTGGTGACTTTAGCTGGTAAATTCACAGAAATTTTCAAATTGTGCAACATAAACCTAATTAGATTATGGCTATGGCTGTGTTCTGTTCCTATTTTGTTCCAGTGCTTTGGTTGTTTGTTGTGGGTCATTATTCTTTTGCAGGATGAGTTATCAAACATGAGTCCAAGATGTTTTGGTGAAATTTGGAAGGATTACCTTCAGGATTTTTTTGTGCATGTTTTTTGGCTTCAGAGTTCTTCTGTGTTCTGACATAGAGATGCATTCTCACGGCATTGATCTTTATCAACATGCTTTAAAATGAGGATGATGTTGCCAGTCCTGTCACTTCATGTATCCACCTAAACACAACCTGCAGAGGGATAACTGACAGTGTTTGAATGGAGCGATACTCTTGTCACACCATAATGCAGATGTCCTAAAGGAAACTCAGGCAGACCATAAACTCTTTTTTTTTTTTTTGCAATAAGTTAAAGCTTGCTTGATCTGAATTTTCAGTATGAATATACTGAATGAAAGTGGTGAAACATGATCATTGTGGATTTTTGAATTTTTTAGCAGGAGGTACCAGAAATGGTACAATAGAAATATATTTTAGAGATGGCTAAGCATTCTTAGCAATATTCTTTTTTGATGGACTTATCTTGTCTTTGAGAAGCAGAATTCATCATGTACCAGATTATTCACCCTCTGAAAAGTAACATGAACTAGGATAAGATCATTGTGAGACTGGTTAGTTTACAATAACAATGTTCATACATTGTCCCAATCGAGCACCAAACTCCCTTGGCCTATTTCTTCCCAGATATAACTCCCATCCTGTATCCTGTCTTGGGTCTGTGAAAATCTGGTCACCATATGCCTAGATAGATAGTGTCACCACCAGGGCACTCCAGCCAGTACAAGTGTTGCACAGCACACATTCTATTTAAGTAAGGAAGCGCATTTGCCTCGCTCCCCACACCTGTAGCACAGTATATAGTCCATAGAAGCACACAGCAAGCACAAATAAAGAGGACTGTCCGCTGTCTTTCACTCAGTCTCCTTAAGCCTTCACTCCTCCTGGCAATTGCCCTTCTTCTTCTCCAGACCCTGGCTCCTGGAATGGAGGCAGGTGGCTCCTCTTATTCTGCACCCAGGAGTACTCCAGGTGGCTCGTTAGCGAGATCCTGAAGTCCTCCCGGGTGTGGTGGTAGCCCAACTAAATAGAGCTCTATAGCTCCTACAGCACCCCCTGGTGGCACCCCTGGAACCCAACAGGGCTAAGCTGACAAATACCAAGTCCCACATAGCCTTGTGTGAATACAAGGCGCAGTTGCACCCCAGGGGGGCTGCCAAATAGCAGCTTGGGGGAGTTAGCACCCTTCATAAGCCATCTCCCCTGTCCTTCCATTATACAGGCATCCCGGCCGGGTAATGGAGCCAACCCTTCAAAAGACAATTGATTGCACCAGTGCCTGTGTTTCATAACAAAGGAAAGAAGTATTTTATATTTTTTACATTTTATTTCTTCAGCATTATATACTATAGTTTTCCATGTTTATTAATCTCATATCCTGTTTAAAGAATGTATTGTGCTTAATGAAACATACTAAAGTTAGAAAAAGGCTGAGGTTGGGTGGTATGGTACTTTTTAACATACCATATTATTTTCGAACCGAATTAATCCAATTCCAGGTTACACTTTATCTTGGAAACACCAAGAGCATGGTAGGAAGTAGCTATGTAAAGTGTGCCAGTCCATTGCAGAGCCCAATGACGTATATATAGCAGTTAACCTAACATATGTGTCTTATGAAATGTTGAAGGAAATCTGAAATATCCATCCATCCATCTTCCAACCCGCTGAATCCGAACACAGGGTCACGGGGGTCCGCTGGAGCCAATCCCAGCCATCACAGGGCACAAGGCAGGGAACCAATCCTGGGCAGGGTGCCAACCCACTGCAGGAAATCTGAAATACCTGGAGGAAAATCCACATAGACAGCTCTAACCACTGCCACACCTAGCTGTCCCCTCTACTTTTTATAGCTTCTTTAAATAGGCTGAACAATCTGTAATTGTTCAAAATGTTTTGCCTTTAATATGGGTGTAAACATTTCTTTAATTTTTATTGATACATTAATAGAGTCAAGTGAAATTTACTTTGCAAATCAACATGCAACCTTACCTTGAAACTTCTGTCATCCTTAAATGAACATATTTGTCATTAACAGCTAAAAAGAGTAAGGACATTTATATTATACATATTGTTGTGTACTTCTGTTGCAGTTTAAGGCATTACATTAGTTAATTCTCGATTCACACTGCCATTTTATAAACCACAATGTTATTCCACACTGTGGAACCATGCTTGAAAATGCTCCTGCATTTTTGGAAAAATCCTTTCAATATGTGGTTAAAGTCAATATTAAATTACCTGTTTATCTTAAATAAAACAAAACACTTACCATTTTTTATTACACTAGCATTTTAAAATTGTCTTATAAGATCTCACTAGATTATTGAACAACAATTAAGTCAAATCACAATTTTTTAATATTATTATAAACTGGATATTGCTCATTAAGTGCCAGTAAAATTTTGATTTAATTGTTAAGTGTCTTTTCAATAGTACATTTTGTTATATAACAATTCAAAGACAATTGACAGTGTGGTTCTGAACCGTGTCATCAGTAATAGACCCTGCCTTGTCGGAACACACAATTAGATCATTGTCATCAAATAACATATTTTACCTCAAGTGTTTTTAACCTTAAGTGAATTTAGAAAGTTGGTGAAATTCCATTAGTTGGAAAACTATTATGTAAATGATTGTGATATCTCTCCATAACAAAGAAATCTATACTAATAAAAGGCAAAGCCCTCACTCACTCACTCACTCACTAATTCTCCAACTTCCCGTGTAGGTGGAAGGCTGAAATTTGGCAGGCTCATTCCTTACAGCTTACTTACAAAAGTTAGGCAGGTTTCATTTCGAAATTCAAAGCGTAACGGTCATAACTGGAACCTCTTTTTTGTCCATATACTGTAATGGACTGCAGCTCTCTGGCCGTGGGAGGCGGGGTTGCGTATCATGTCATCACGCCTCCCACGTAATCACGTGAACTGACTGTGAACGCAGTACGTAGAAAACAAGGAAGAGCCCCAAAGAGCACTGAAGAAAACATTCATTACACAATTGAGAAGGCAGCGAAACAATAAGAAGCGAGCGAGTGACGCATACAAGCATATTAATAAGTGCAGCTAAGGCGGAAACAAAGCACGGTGTAAACCGTAAGTTTAAATTAAGTTTGGCAAGATTGCTTTTCTCCTTTACAACTATACGTTGCATTCTCAACAGTAAGCATGCACGACTTGGTCATATTACAACCGGAGTGCTGAACTGACAACATGGTATACAAAGAGAACTATAACAAATGTAATAAACGAACAATAAAACAATACAGAACCGCTAAGCAAGGAGAAAGGACGGCCTTATATGGCATTTGTTTATAAAACAGCGGACAGGCTGTGTAAAGGCAGCTTCACAAAAAAACAGATCCTTAACAAATTGTTATTGGTATATTTTCCCTCAATTTAAAAAGGTTTTCTTTTCTTCTTAATTAAAATTTAAAAGCAATACTTCACCGCTGCGAAACCCCTCTAGCGCTGACGTCCGAGGTTTGATTCCCGTAAGGGAGTGCAGTGAGTGTGTACGCCTGATGAGCCAAGAATTAGGGAGAAACACGTGTCGCGTACACTTTGCATTATTTGACAGTAAACTATTTTCAACCATTCTATGATCTGCTTCTCACAACTGAAGGCACCGTGGCTGATGTTAGCTGACTTGCTGGCCAACCATAAGCGTTACCTGGTAGGTAACCACCCATACAATCAGATTGTGATTCAGACTACGAATGCCGTGAATGTAATTACCCCGATCTACATATCTATCTATCTATCTACATGCTGTCAAATAAATGAACCACACGCCGTGGCGCAATGTTAGGGGCTTCACCTCTAGTGCTGACGTCCGAGGTTCGATTCCCGTAAGGGAATGCAGTGAGTGTGTACGCCTGATGAGCCAAGAATTAGGGCGAAACACGTGTCGCGTACTCTTTGCATTATTTGACAGTAAACTATTTTCAACCATTCTATGATCTGCTTCTCACAACTGAAGGCACCGTGGCTGATGTTAGCTGACTTGCTGGCCAACCATAAGCGTTACCTGGTAGGTAACCACCCATACAATCAGATTGTGATTCAGACTACGAATGCCGTGAAAAAAAAAATAAAAATATATATATATGTATATATATATGTAGATATGTATGTATGTATATATATATATATATATATATATATATATATATATATATATATATATATATATATATATATATATATATATATGTGAATGTATGTATGTATATATGTATGTCTATATTTATATATATATATATGTGCATATGTATATATATGTAGATATGTATATATTTATATGTATATATATGTACATATGTATATATACTGTATATGTAGATGTGTAAATTTGTATATGTATATATATGTATATGTGGATGTGTATATGTATGTATATATACAGTATATGTATATGTAGATATGTGTATATGTAGATATGTGTCAACAGACACTTGGACATAAACCCAGCATATGCCAACTTAAGAAGGACATATGCACATTAATTAAACGATACACCCCCCCCCCCCCCCCTTGATCATACTGACTTAGTCACCGCCACCAAATATACTGAATGTGTTGCTATATATTGCCTTTGATTCTTGTAAGTCTAAGCATTATCCTCTGATGAAGACCCCTGATAGGGGTTGAAAGCTCAGGAATAAAACTATTTTATGATACGTGATTCGTTTTTTCTCCCTTTGTGGATCTCCAACTGCAAATATGCAAACCGTATCACAGACCTTCTCTTCCATTCGTAGATATGTATATATATGTATATGTATATATATGTTTACATAACCTCTTTAACACACTACTTCTCCGCTGCGAAGCGCGGGTATTTTGCTAGTCAAGAATAAAACACAGGCTGCAGCAGATCATGGGAAAAGGAAGAAATGCGTGCCACCATAAAAAAGATACAACAAAACAAAATGTCCTACTACAAAAAACAGTAAAAAAAGTATTCAGTCCCTAGAAGAAAATTGTAATGTATTGGTTATTATAGACTTAATTCTTTGCAACACCACCAGATCAATATGCAGCAAAGAACATCAATCACACCAAAGTGCACTCTAGTGGTACAAGACTTTCCAAAGGAAAAGTAAAGGCCATGGGTCACATGTATAACACCATGCGTATGCACAAAAAAATTCAGATGAATAAAACTGTGTAAGCAAAGTTTCACGCACTTCCCCTTTATAAAGCCCAATCAATGTGAATTTTAACACACATGCATGTGCCTAAAGCCCTACCCTGACACGTCTCAAAAGTTTGCATATTTGAATATGAAAATCAATATAAATAGCCCCTTCCATTCAGTGTCTTGTTAAAAGACAATGGCAAAAGCACCTGTAAAAGAGAAGAATTTCACCAAATGCGAAGGGGAGGTCCTGCTCAGTGAAGTGGAGGCAAGGAAAAACATACAATTTGATGGCTTAGGCAATAATATGAGTAACAAAAGGAAACTGATTTAGTGTCATTCAAAAGTTCAAGTTCAGAAAGTCACCCAAAATAAAATAAAAAGTGGTAAGATGTCAAAGTCAACGTGAAAAGGGTGTCTGAGTGTCATATGGAAGAGTACTAGGGCCACAGAGAAGAAAAAAAAATAGGGACACAATGAAGAAAAAAAAAGGTGTATATCGAGATTAAAGTTGAAAAGTCAACTTTAAAAATGTCTTGTAGTTTATTATATCATTAAAGTGGAACGTTGTTAACTTCACCGTAAAATTGATGTTTAATTTACTAGAGTTTCCCAAATCCTATCTTAACTAAAGTAGCACATTAAATGCTTCGTATTCTGTGTTCCCGTATCCAGTCATTAATCACTACGTGCTTCTTAAACGGGCTTTCTTTTACGCCAACAGGAGCGCGCAGGCAGTGATTGCCAAACAGAATACATTAAATTCATGATATTACAGATCTCTGAACATTTTAGAGTACTAAGATGTATACTTGATATTATTTTCATGATGAAATACATTAAAGCATGTATTAAACTTGTGGGAGCACAGTGGCGCAGTGGTAGCAAAGAGCTGGCCCCCCTATCCAGGGATAGTTCCTGGATACATACATCCTAGTATTCTAACAGCACACAGCTCCAAGAGGATTGCTCTTGGAAATCTAAATCTACTTAGAAGCCACTCATAATCATCTGTAAATACATGCTCTCTTCTATTGAATTGAATTGAATTCCTTTATTGTCATTGTATGGTACAATAAGATTCAATATGCAACTCCTCCATAAGCTTATTTTCCCATTAAATGATAGAAAAAAATACACAGTGAACCCTTGTTTATCACGGTTAATCCGTTCCAGACTCTACCGTGATAAATGAATTTTCGCGAAGTAGGATTCTTTATTTATAAATCGAATATTTTCGCAGTTAGAGTATAGAAAACCTGTTTATGACCTTCTAAATATGTTTTTTAACATTATTAGAGCCCTCTAGACATGAAATAACACCCTTTAGTCACCATTACACTCGTATTACCCAATATATTAGACAAAATAAGAGAAAATAAGACATATTAGACGTTACAAATATCATTATTACTAGGCTCACCCGCCTTTTAAGGCGACCGACTTTTATCCTCAATTTGTGTGCGCTCCATGTGTACATCAGGCATGCAAGTGTAGGGAATGAGAACATCAAAGTGCCCATTCATAACATCTCCCGAAAACCTAAGTTTTTTTTATCCCCTCGAGTGCCTGTCCAAAGTCATACAATGTCAGCCCAAATCTGTACCGCTAAACACGGAGTTTCATGCACTAAATAAGCTATAGATGAGAATAAGCAAGCACCATCTCCCCTGATATTTACTACGCGGTGAGGCATTTTTACTCCAACATTAATTATTTCCAGAGACATAATTTTGTCTATTTTTCCAGCGCATCGCACACAAAAGCAAGGGAACGATGGGAGCACCAGAACTCTGCTCACATCGCGTCGCTTCGTACCACAAGCCGCAAGTAGTAAGTCTGTGATAAGAGGAATACCGCTACGCTTTGCACTCACGGGACAGAAGGACAATCCCGACCGCTTTTATATAGTAGATTATTGTACTGTACATTTAATTACACACACACACAGTTCTTAAACACAACCACTAACCTATGAAGGCACGACCTCAGTAGGAGAGTCTTCAAGTGGTGCAGTATCTTCAGCAGGTGTGTCGTTGTCTTCTTCTGCTGAAGGAGTACTAGGAGTAGGCAGTGGGTGTCTGGGTGCGCGGCTGAAGAACATCTTGATAGGCAGTTGCTGGCGCTGTCTTTTCATATGCGTGAGGAGGCTTTTGTAGGGTATTGCCATCTTTGATCATATCCAAGAGTTTCACATTCTCCTGGATAGTAAGCATCTTCCTCCTGTGCTTAGTTTTATTGTCAGAAGACTTAGAAAAAGCAGCACGTTTAGGAGCCATCGTAGGGCTTAGATAAAAGTTCTCAGAAAGCGCATGCGTAGTGACGTAAGCGTGTATGAGAAAAAATCGCGATCGAGTGAAGCCGCGAAAGTCGAAGCGTGATATAGCAAGGGATCACTGTAATACGATAAAAACAATGAAACATACACAATATTAATACATAAGTATACTATACATGTACAAATAGTGCAGACAGTGTAAATGATTTATAAAGTGGCTCAGCTTGTGCAATAACAGTCGTAGCACAAGTTTACAGTAAGGTAATTGTAATTATAAGTACAAACAGTTTTTCCAGGAGCACTTGATGGACTGATCAAGTGTGTTTCTAGCTTTTGGGATGAAACTGTTTCTGAGCCTTGAGGTCCATTCAGGAAAGACTCTGAAGTGTTTACTGGATGAGCGAAGTTCAAATAGACTTTGGCATGGGTGAGTGGAATCCATGCAGATACTGTTGGCCTTCCTTGAGGCTGCAGCATGTGCTATAAATGTCCTCCAGGGCTTGAAGCTGTATCCCAATAATCCTCTACGGTCTTGACTCAACTTACTGTAGAGCTTTCCGATCAGCTGCTGTGCAGCTGTAATACCACACACAGATAAAATGGATTAAAATACTCTGAGTGGTACACTGAGAGTAACAATACTAAAGCAGTTATGGTAGTTGGAATAGGTTGGCCATTCCGTGTACCATTATATTGTTACAGAATGATTACAATCAAGTGCCTTAAATTTGTAAATGATATGCAATTAATTTCAGTGTATTTGATAAATTCCACACCACTGTTGCGAATCTAAAATAGAAAGGGAAATGATACAGAAAAAGTAGTACCACTGTGACGCTGTGTGCCGTGCCCGTTTGCAAAACCTAGCAGAAAAATGCGTGTACATGGTCTAAGGCAGTCGTAAAAATGTGCATAGCTTTACACCAAGGTTAGTTTTTATTCATCTTGAAGTGAGCGTGGAAACAGGTGTACTCAACATTTTTGTGTGTGTGCACCAGTTTATACATGAGGCCCCATAATGAAACAGATTACATTTTGAGAAATTCTTCAGTACTAGGAAAGAAACTATGCTTTCAGAAGTTAATCTGTAATTGCCATGAATGCATAGAAGGCATAGTGAGATCAAAATTATTTTATTTTTTTATGTCACTGTAGATTCTTTCAGCAAACAAAATAACAAACAGGAACAAATAGGAGGTTCAAATATATATAAATTTTAAACGTAACTGCATTGAGTGAGATATAATTATGGATAAAAGATAAAAGACAAAAAACAAATGACAAGATGCAGTAAAAAAAACAAAAAACAAAAAAAAAACAAAAAAAACAGCCCAAATGTTTCTGTTTAGAAATCTCCACTCCTAAGCACAAGCAGTATTTGGAATGAAATAAATCAACATGAATCAATAGTATTACTTTAGGTCATCATGCCTTCTTTGACTGACTAAAAGGAAATTGAAATTAATTTTCAAAGGCATCAATAAAGATGATCTAGCAAAATTAATATAGTGAATATCATACTCAAAGACGCCAGTGGAAATAAAGGCAATGTGCACCTAAGACATAAAATTCTTCACATATAGTAAATAGGTATGGGAACAATCTGTCAAGTTACATACGTGATGTGTAGGTCTTAAAAGGTCTTTTGTTTTTGGAAGTAGCCCCATCTGATTTATATTTTTGTAATGCTAATGTGAACATAACACACAATGTTGTTGTCTTTATTTAGTCAATTGACTTGATTACTTTTCAGTGACCCCCGTGACCCTGTATTCAGATTCAGCGGGTTGGAAAATGGATGGATGGACTTTTCAGTGAATTTGATTGTTACAAAGTACACTTGCTCAGGTGTTGTTCCAGTGTGCAAAGAAAATTACAAACGTTTTGACAAGAACAGAGGATTCATCCCAACAAAGTTAATCAATTTCCCCAAAATACCACTTGAGTTTTGAATGTCTTAAACTTGCTGCTGTCTACTGATGGACCTATCCCATGTGTCAGTGTTTCTGTGTGTGTAGAAAAACTTTTTGTGCAAAATTCACTCTTCCCTAGCTTATCTCTCTTCCGATGTTCTCATTGAGGAACTCATTTTAAAATAACAGCTGGAATCTGCTATTACTAATCCCCATCATATTTTTAAACACTTGAATCATGTCACCTTTTAATTTTTGTTTGACTATACTGTAAATGTTCAACTCTAGCAATCTTTCCTCATAGCTAATTTCTCACTATACTGAAGTCAGCCCTATCACTCTTCTCTTGACTTTTTCTAGCACTATGTTTTTTGGAATATGAAGACCGAAAACTTATACAGTATTCCAGACAAAAGCTTTCATGCACTCCACACAAGTGCTTTATAACATAACATACTGTAAGCCTTCTTAATTTCTTCTCTAAACTGTCTGGATGTAGAAAGTGAATAGTCCACTAGGATACCTAAGCCCTTATTATAAGATGTGCATTCAAGTTTCAAATCACTTACTGTTTATTCAGTTTTTTTTATCTAATTCAGATAAAATTTTACATGCATAAATTTGCTCAACTTTTAATTCTGTCCAGTTCCAATTATAATGATTTTTCTGATTATAGATTATCTGTCATTACAAATAGTTTGTTATTTCTAAATTTAACCAGCTTATTATTTATTTTCTTATGGAGATGATTTATAAACTGCATGTTAGAAAGTGGAGTGGCCTTAGCCACTGAGAGAGACCACTTTTATTATCTTCTGTGTGTCTTTTAGTTTGGTAACAAGCCTCTCGCAGGCTTTCCAAAAATCAGCATACTGAAAACATTATCCTATGCACCTCTCTGATCATAATGCTTTTGTTGCTTTTTCATAAAAAATATCTCTAAACATCAGTTCTTACCAAATGATGTTCAATCTTTCTTTAACAATTGCTTCCATTAATTTCTCAGGTATGCATGTTGGGTATACTGACATATAGTTAGTTGAATCAGCCTGATCACCTATGTTTGTTAGCCTCCAGCCTTTGGTAATTTCTCAATTGCACAATGAGTTTTGTTTATGTGAATACTCACAAACCTCAAAATGCACTCAAAAATAAATAATATGTAGTCCTGTTTGATTTAAGCATTTTAAACTTTTAAAGCAGAACTTCTTTCTTTATAATTTTCAAATCACAGAGTACCTCCTTAATAGTCCTGCACGAAGGTCTTTGACGTTGTTCACACTTGAAAAAATTAAGAAAAACAAAAACTTAGCAAATGCTCTATGTCACTGTCTTTATATTTTAGTTTGCCCTTACCATTCCTAATATATTTCAGCTTCATACTGACCATTCTTTTACTATGAAAACACTGTTTTATATTTTATAATGATCACCTCCAACTGCCTTTCAGCACTCCTAATTACCTTTCTAACCATTGGTCTCATTGTCTCCTAAGCCCTCCAGTTTACACTGGAGTGATTGGTCCAGTACACATTATACAGCTCTTTTTTCTTTGCAGCTTCTCTTTTATCTCCTTATTTATCTGTTGTGGAGTTGTTTAATTTCTTACTGCTTCTGTATTTCAGGATAGATTTGTCCTGCATTCCAAGTAAAATGCTTATAAAACTGCTCCACTACTTTTCAACTGTTTCCACCGTTAAGTTAGTTATTTTTTATATTTTGCTTTGGTGCTTTGCTTGTGAAGTTGAACAGTTTTAATTTTTAAATAGGTGCTCTGCCAATACATGATGAAATATATTATAGTCACTATATCCTTATGTTTTGATCATCTGTACTCACTTAAATTCTATCCTAATTATTCCTGAATAATCCATCTAGACAAGCTTCTCTTCCCAATGTTGCTTTATCATAATGTGTTCAAACACAGTCATAGATTACATCTATGAATTCCTGCTCTTGTGCTCCATAATTTGTAAGGTTATTCCAGTTATTTGTTAGGTAAATAAAGTTTCCCATTATTACGATATCTACATCTAAATTTGCTTTTTTAATTTTATCAAAAAGAAGCATATTGAAACAATTATGAGCATTTTGAAGGTCTACCACTTCTTCTTCTTCTTTCGGCTACTCCTGTTAAGGGTTGCCACAGCGGATCATCCTTTGCCCGCATATTAATTTGGCAAAATTTTTAGAACACAATCCCAATATCAGACTTCTACCAATAATGCTCCCTACTTGAATCCAAATGTCCCAACTATGACAAAGCTCATCAACCCTCTGAACCAGGCACACATTACATTTCACATAAATGGCTACACCGCCGCCTTTTTCCTTTTGCCTATCTTTCCGAAATAATATACTGTATACCCAGATAGGTATAACTATATTTTACTCGTCCCCATTCTTTGAATTTAACTATGCTTCTGTCTTTGCTATAATTTCATAATTTTGTGTAGCTTGAGTATATGTAACTCATATGTTGTATTCTTGGTACTTGTAACACTGAAGTAAGCAATTGTAATGTATTACTTATTTTATCATCTTGTATATTTTTATTAATATAACTGCCCATTACATTTATATGAAGTTGTAAACCTGGCCTGACCCAAACGTCCTGACCCCATTCCTTAATTTAAACAATCCTTGATTAACCTTCTCATACATCTACTCAATCTGTTGTTGCCCCCTCTTTAAATGTATTAGAGAAGGGGCCCCAATGTCCCATTAACATATACTCCTATATCTTACAAGAGGAGACCTCTCACAATCTAGTGTTGATGCTTTACAGGAGAGGCAGCATAAATTGAATTGCAGCACAGGCCTACAGTACAAGCAATATCTCATGGTAAGGCAGCACTAAGTACCAGTCTACTAGGGAAATTTGAATTAATAAAAACAAACAGTTTTTTGGATGATTTTCATGAAGAATAAGTAAAGTACTAATATTTGTGCCATTTGTTTGCCATGCATGTCCAGTAAAGATGGTTTGAATGTTTATGACTTAGCTATTTGTTCTATATTTCATTACAGGCTAATAGACTGCTTGAAAGACTTTGGACCTACAGACTGGCAGCTGGCCAGCTTGGTGTGTAAAACCCTCTGGAATTACAGTGAGAGAATAACTGGGGCTGAAGTGTCTTTTGGAGAAGAAGAGGCTCAGTCATTGTTGCAGCTACTCACTACTTACCTGGGTTAGTATAAAAGACATTTAAAATGGAGAAGCGAAGGCAAAGTAATAGAAACAAAGGCAACGTAATATTCAGCTAGTATAGTTATTCATTTTCAAATATTTCATATCATAAATGTACATTAATCATAAATGAAGAGGTACGAGTTACTGAGAAAGATAACTAATATAATTATTAAAATTGATGTTATATGCAAATTTGTAGAACCCTGCAACACAGAGAAAAGTTGAACAGCTCTTCATAATTGCACTGGGAAATTAAGAAACAATGTCTTCAAATGCAACTGTTGAGCTGCTATGAAAATTACAGGCCAGTTTGCTACAAATGTTCCCCCATGATTCTAGAAATAATGCTTATATTGTTTAAGTGCCAAACATGATGTAACTGCTTTTGCACATTGCTGTCTAAAGTCCTTCAACCGGCTAAAGTAGATAGATATCATTGACACTATTCAGGGTGTTTGTTTTGGCTCTTATAGTTTAGTCAGGAGGTGGTATCACAGTATCGGAGTGTTCATTTTTCTTTGCTTTTGCAAATATTGTCAAAATGCTGCCTTCATGTTGCGCATATCCCAATGTCCATAAAAGACCACGTGATAAATATGCAGATGTGCAGTGTTCTTTTTTTCTTGCACTGTAAGCAATGACAATGCATTTTAATCATTCTTTACATATGTAGAATATGTAAGGAAACAACATGTTACCTGATCACTTGGGATTCTCATGTAAGGCCTAAACTTTGTGCTTGTGCTAATTCAGTATGTATTATAATGTTGTGGTATAATTTAAAACAAAAACCTACTCAGTCACTATTGTGAAACAAATGTGGAGTACTACTGTACATGTTTAGCAATTGAGAGAACAGTATGCATCACTGAGCACATACAGTAACGGGCACAGTACATATATGAAATGTACTGTTAACCAACCTTATTTACTAAATGTTTCCACACATAATATTAAGCTGTTAACAGGGACTCATCTTCACTATATTTAAGAAGATTCCACCTCCACATGTGTTTACATGAAAACGACTTCATTACCGAAGAGCTGCTGTTCTCTGCCTCCCAAATGCTGGCTCCTACAACACGTAGCCTTAACAATCTTAATGTTGGCTTATGGAACAGATATGAGAGCTCCATGATCCACACCACGAGCTACAAACTGCTTTGTCCATAGGACTTGATGAAAATGGGTCATGTTACACTTTCTGTAGTCAGGCACATGAAAAATTGTACAAATCAGCCTGCTCTTTTGACACAGTCTTGTGTCACAGATCATTTCATAAGAAGTTAAAACAGCAAGTTATTAGTTCTGAGTTTGTAAAGAAAAGCGGAAATGCACTTGTACAAGGAATCAACCCTACTCAGGGAAATCAGGCACCCGCTCTCTTTTTTTTACCATTGTTGTGTTGTCTGATACATACATTTAGCATGCACCGTTTATTATCATTCTTAACTATTAACTATTAATCTCAAACATGTGTCTGTAACATAAAAGCTAACATTTAAAGGTTTAGGTTTGAGACCCTTGAGCTTTCAGGTGTCACCAGCACAACAAATATTTAAAATGACCTTTGCTGTGTTACACAATTTTCTGAAGTTCAGTTCTTCTGGCTTATAAATAAAGCAACTGTCTATCCATTCTTTCATTTCTTCAACCCACATGTTCAATTAAAAAGGGAAATGAATGAGTTCATGTAAAGAAGTCTCAGCAGAACTATTTCAACTCCATGTAAAAGGTATCTGTCTTCCAAAAACACACGTCAAGTCACTCCTAGCTGTGTGTTGCCAAGCTGTGCTCATCCCTTGAAGGGTGTCTGTATCTGTATTGCATGTAAACCAACTGGTGCTTCCAAGGACTGTATTTATTATTTTGTGTAAAAGTCTTGGAGAGTGACCTTTACCAACTAGATTTCAAAATAACACATGGGTCATTTTCTCACCTTCATATTCTAATGAGCGCTTTCTAAAAATCTGTTCCAGGATCTCCCCCACCCATTTTCCACTTGCAAAACTGTTTGTTAATTTTAAGCACACTAAAGATTATGCACAATACGCATCTGTTGTTAAAATCTGTCCAAAACTTAAGTAACAGCCATCCTCTGCAAATATGCTTTTTATCACTAACTTCTCTTTATTAACTTAGTTCCACAAGAACATAATGTGGTTCTCCTCCCTTCTGTATGGTATGCTTCACTTTCTATTTTTTCAAAAAAGCTTGTGCATTTCTTGTGTCATTTCAGAAGAGGAGTTTGCATTACAGTACATCACGGATGAAGATTTGAGACATGTTCACAAGGCATGCTGGGAGAAAGATTTTATGCCAGTGGCTCAGCAGCTGGTGAAGAGAATCCAAACGCTTTACACGTTCCTGGAACCTCTTTCAAGTCCATCATAGTGGTGTATGCATGGTTAGGAATGTGGGAGAGAAAAACACAGGCCTGTTTTCCCTTAAAAATGAAACCTAATTTAAACTGCTTCTTTCCATGAACATTCTTGAAAGTCAAGTGATTTTTGCAGTTTTAAGGAGAAAATCCAAATTAAACTAAACAATTTCTTTGAACAAGGCCTCTAGTGTTAACAGTGTCAGTGACTTCAGAATATGAGCAAAGAGATTACGTTATATTTAGAAATATGCAAGTGCACAATTAAAATGGACAAATTATTTTCTCACTTATATTGACTACACATCACTGGAACAAATGTCAACTGATCCAGCTACAGTATGTATTTAAAAAGATGTATATTTTATTAAACTCTAAATTGAATTATTATCATTATTGCATTTTTTAAATAATATGGTCTTCAGGCAGGCAGTAAGGCCTAGTACCTGAAACTGTATGCTGACTTACTGTATGACCCCGAGTGTGTCACTTCACCTGCCAGTGCTCCATTTGTAAAGTATATTGTATACAGTATATGTGTGTGTGTATGCATGTACACACACACACACACACGTTTTTATTTTCAGCTGAATATGTGTTAAGTGCCTTGGAATGCTAATCACTACAATGGCTTCATTCTTGGTGGAGTGTATTAAGCCAGGGCTTTTTAAAACTTAGGTCTCAGCCTTTTACCTAAATTATGAAATTGTTTCCAAAAATTGTTGTTATTGTAATATTATTAAATGAATACCCAGTAGTTTAATAGCTAGTCTAAAGTCTTGTCCTTTTATACTATGTGTAATTTTAAATTAAAAGAATAAACATTTTGATGCCAGCATCATTCCAAGTAAAAATCGTCAAGCCCAGCAAAATAGCTTTCCAAAGCCCACTTGAGCCACGCTGTGTGTTATCACAAGCCAGTTACTCAGGAGAACTTGCATCGTTAATGGCCTCAGTTCATGCTGTAGCAATGGCAATCGTGCAGATCCCCATCATGGTTCAATTTAAACATTTTGGATTAGGATGAGGGACTCTACTCTGGAGAATGGGCTTTCAATAACTGGCAGAGTCTTGTGTTTGTCGTCACACCTGGCATTTAATATAAAACTGTAATGATTGATGATGTTTTTCAGAGCTAAAATCTGATGGGTTGATTTTCTTAAGTCTCATAATGTTCCTTTAAGTCTAAATGCCAGGAATTCTTTTTTAAAAGTGTCTTTCAGTGATAATCTGCTTAAAATAATTGGTAGACACACAGGCCTAACTGTACAACAATGCAGTTTTAAACTGTTTTTTGTATTTTTAAAGCTCAAAAGAAAGATGCTGTTTTCCTTCTGCCTGATGTACCTACCCAGGGACACACAATTTTAAAGCATTAAAAAGTTGGTGCTGTATTGGAACGACTCTGTGAGTATGTCTCCAGTGTTCACGTTTGAGTTCTTTCCTTTTCAGTAGCTCCTGCACACTTTTCAGCATTTCATGGGATGCCTATTATCTACTTTCTGTCTTCTGAGGGTTTGACCACACTGCAGTGATTAACTTTGCTACTGACCTGGCTGCAGTCAGTCTAGACAAGTTCTCCCTTTTTCTACAGGTACTCGGACATTCTTCCACATCCCAAAACTGTACGGTTAACCCAAAAGCGTGGCCCAGAAGAGGTGAAGGTGTGCCCTGTGGATGACAGGTGTAGTACAAACATATAGAAAATGCACAAACAGTTTATCACTAATGTAATTTGAAAAACTGTTAAGATGGGGAGCTTAAAATCCAGTTCAAATTACACTCTGGTGTTATAATTTTACACCTTTATTATGACTATAAATATACAAGGCCTCTGTGAATTTACTCACCAGGGGCCTCATGTATAACGTCATGCGTAGAACTCACACTATAACATGGCATAAGCACAAAAGCGGGAATGTGCGTATGCACAGAAAAATTCAGATGCAGGAATCTGTACGTACGCTAACTTCCACGTTCTTCCGCTACATAAATCCCGATCAGCGTGAAAAGTAACGCACGTGCACGCGCCTTCTGTTCCGCCCCAACTTCTCCTAGAATTACGCCTCTTTGAATATGCAAATCAATATAAATAGCCTTCTGTGAAAAGACAATGGGAAAAGCACGGGGGAAAATATAAGAATTTCAGCGAATACCAAGTGGAGGCAAAGGAAAAACGTACTATTTGTTGGTTTAAACACTGGTATAATCAACAAAATGAAGTTGATCAAGTGACAGAGTGTCGGAGAAACTCGAAAGCTCAAGTTCACAAAGTCGTACAGTGCCCGAAATAAAAAAGAAATCACATATCAAAGTCGCCGTGAAAAGGCAAGTCGTAGCCCACCGTCTGAGTGTCATATGAAAGCTTATTAGGGTACAGACAAAAAAAATAGGCACACAGTTGGAAAAAAGCACGAAATGTCAACTTTAATCTCGAAATTTCCACTTTAATCATGTAGTTTATTTTGCCATTAAAGTAGAACATCATAAACTTCATCTTAAAATCGTTTAATTTACTAGTTTCTCAAATCCCATTGTAACTAAAGTAGCACGTTAAATGCTTTGTTTTATATTTGATCTTCTTTGTGCTCTGTGTGTGAATCACTACCTGCTTCTTAAACGGGCTTTCTCTTTCTCCGACAGGACACATAATCCATTACATTCGTGATATTTCAGCTCTCTGAATAATTAAAATACTGAGATGTATGCGTGATATCTTTTTCATGATGATAGGAATGAAAGCATGTTATTAAACATGGGAACACGGTGGCGCAGTGCTTGTTCATGTCTCACGGAAGAGGCTTGCTGCGCCATGCGCAACCTTCGATGAAATAATTTATCACAGAAGTACTGTCTCTTTCAAACGTACTAACCTCCAATTCCTGTCCTTACTTTTCTTTCTCCAAATACCCGATCGCCACACAATCAGCTCTGTAATAGGCGTGAAGCCATTTGTAGGTTTAGAACGCCGATCATTCAAAACTTTTAAGGAACATTGAAATATCTTCGTAGTACGTGTTTAATTATTCTATCCGTCTATCCTTCCAGTGTCGTGTCAGCACCAGCAAGAATACAACGCAATGCAGGAACAATTCCTGAACTAGCTAGCGCTGTGGCACCGTGTCCTCACATGTTTAATTATTAACAATACAGATTATTTAAATGAAGTTAAAGTGTTATCTGTTTATCTGTATAATATAATCAATATATTTTGCTGCATTTCATCTTAAAAATGATATCGTCATCATATGTAAATACGCGCTTTATAAAGTGGCGCAGGTTGTGCAATATTATAACTGTAGTGCAAGTTTACAGTGAGGTGATTGTACTTATAAGTACAAACAGTTCTACAAGGAGCACTTGATGGACTGACTGAGTGCGTTTAGAGTTCTTGGGATGAAACTTTTTCTAAACCGCGAAGTCCGTACAGGAAAGTCTCTGAAGCGTTTTGCTGTGGCTCAGTCAGCGTCTGCTTCATGCTGTGTACCGATAATTCTCTTTCCAATCAATTGCTGCTGTGATTCCCCACTCAGATACTGTGATATAAATACTCCGAGTGGTGCAGTGAGAGTAATATGGAAAAAGATGATCTTCTGTGGCAACCCTTAACGAGAGCAGCTGAAAGAAGAAGAAGATGCATTGAGAGTAACAACGCTAAAGCAGTTATGGTATTTGGAATACTATGGCTATTCCCTGGACCATTATATTGCTGCAGGTTAATTACAATCAGATTCATTACACTAATAAACAATATGCAGTTAGTTTCAGTGTATTTATAAAGCCGCGTCAGGAATGTGGATCTAAGAAAGAAAGGGTAACCACACAGGAACAGTAGCACTGCTTTGACGCTGGGTGCTGCCAGTCTGCAAAACCAAGCGGAGAAATTGCTTACGCCAGGGTATGAGGTACCGTAGAAATATGCGTGGCTTTACGCCAAGTTTAGGTTTTATTTTGAGCGTGGAAACGTTCGTACGCAACATTTCTGTGCGTACGCACCGTTTATACATGAGGCCCCAGGTTTCATTCTGTTTTGTTCAAGTAGATCTGCTCAACAAAGTGGATACACATTGCGACATTGTGGAGAGGAAACTCGATGTTCCCATCAGATTTCCATTAAAAAATGCTGCATGTGATATCTGAACTGTGCAGTCTGATCAAATTGCAAACTGTTTTGATTATACTAAAATGTAGTTGTCTCCAAATTTCTGTTTTAGTATAAAAATACTTTACCCAGGGTCCCATAATTTCCAATACGTAGCAGTCAAATAAATGTACAATATTACTTTGTAATTTACTTTGTATGTGGCAATCCAATGCAGTAGTTGGTGTGCAGAATAAAATTACTGGGTAGCCGTGAGAAGATTGTCACCTAGTGTGCACTTCATGCACTTTATAGAAGGAAACCTACATCAGGCAGTAATACAGTTGTTAGCATCATCTCTGGCTCTGGCCACTGTAGGGGTCAGTGCTCTTCCGGTGACTAACACAGACATCCTTTTTTTTTCCTTATCTCCAAATAAAACCACAGATTCCTGGATCCCCCATTGGTGGATCAAATAAACGGAGTACAAGTAGCACATATAAATTTCATATAAGGATTCTCACTATAAATTAGAGGAATGAAGTGAATGTTTCCTGCAGGCCATCGCAAAAGTTTAGATCGTATCTACAGTCTTGTCACTAAAGGCAGGCCTTTCCTAAAGAGAGGATACATATGCTTTGTGCTTCTCCTTTCTGCACTCATGGACATGTGGAACGTACATGTCCACTACCCACTGCTGAGCCCTCATAAACCCAGTTTTGTTTAAGATTATCCAGGGTTTCAGCCGTTCCACTGGGGATGACTGCTAGTTTCCGCAGTTTCAGGTCATTTTCACTTTGATAGAAGGAGTAACTAAGCGAATCAAGATAAGACATTTATCATCTCGCTCATTTTGACCTACTTTCTTTGGTGCAGTTCATATGGAGATAAAAGGAAAACAAGATGACATACTGCCCCAATTTATTTACTGCAATATAAAACAGAAGACTAACCAGAACAGTACTGTGCAAAAGTCTTCAGCACTTCAGTCAAGTGGGAAGGTTTTCAATAACAGTGCCATGAGGAGTTTTTCTTAAACAATTAACTTAAAAAAAAAGTGCTGTGAACAGAAATGAACATCAATGAAATCAATACTTCCTGCGAGTCCCCTTTGCCTTAAAAATAGCAATTCTCAAAGATCCACTTGCATGCAGTTTTTGAAGGCCTTGTGTGGTCAGTTCTCTCAGGCCTATCTGTACACTTTCTGATGGTCTAATTTGCTTCTGTCTCTGCAAGTAATTCCAGGTAACGCTACATTTCTTGTCCTTTCTTTTTTTGGCCTGTTTGTACCGTTGCAGAACATCTTGGACAGTGCATCTGAAACTTTTTGCTTGGGAGAAACCCTGATGATGCAGGATGACCACCTTGTGTCTGGTCACTGTGCCCACCAGTTACCTCACCTTTTTCATGTGGTTATCCTTTTGCCCTTTTTCCCCTCTACACGGCTGTTTCTGTTCATCGCTTTGTTTCAACGTACACATTATGTCATTGATCATTAGGACTTACCTGTCATAACCATTACAAATATTGGACATTTTGTAACTGGTAAGTGGTGTTATTATGACTGTGTTTATATACTCATATTCTCTTGGACTATTTGAAGCTGCAAGTTATGACATTTCACCTTCCCACGTCAATGCATTCATGTGAGTTTCCAGTCAAGACTATTCAGAGAAACGCACGATTGCAAATTTGTTACTTGGTCTGACACAAAAAAAAGCTATCAAAGATACAACTGCATCGTTTGTTTGTGGAAGTAAAGTGCAAAATAAACAAATGCAATTCAACCAAAAAATGTCATTTCTGCCTGACCAGGGCTATTTGGTACACTGTATTAATCCCCAAGAGGAAATTGTCTTTTCACATGACCTTTGGAGAGTATAGGTTTAGCCATTGTATACCACCCCTGGAGCAATTAAGGGTCGTGCTCAAGGGACCAACACACTTCACAACAATGGAAGTTCAATATTACAACAATTTGGGTAGTTTCATTTTTACAACTGATAGCACGTGAATGCAGCATATGAGATTCTTTCTTTAAGGGCCTTATTTAATATCTTATTGTTCTGCTTCACTTTTTTGCAAAATGAACTTTTAGAACTCATTAACATATGCTTCTTTCTATTAATAAACTAATCCAGAAGACATAATTGTCTTGGTGAAGTGCCTAGGGTATTCCAGAGACTAATATCCTCTTCTCATCTGCCTAGCACAAAGCGTTTGAAAAAGACAGTTTTGTATGCATTTCCCATGAGTTACATTTGATGTGGAATAAAGTGGTTAACTATCAATTTAAAAGTCTAGTCTACTGCACAAGTTTTCACTAAAACCTGTGCCTTGAGAACATTAAAGTCAAGACATTTTAGTAACCCCTGTAGGCTTTAAAAAAAGGGGTGTCCAACTCCAATCCTAGAGGGCCGCTGTAGTTGCAGGTTTTCATTCTACCCCTTTTCCTAATCCATGACCAGTTTTCACAGCTAATTTAACTTATTTGCCCTTCATTTTAATAGCCCTGCTTTTAAGGATTCAGTCCTCTAAATCGATTATTTTCTTGATTAAATGGCAGCCAAACAGAAATGAAATGTGAACCGAGTCAATGGGTGACCAGCTAAATTGGGGCTTCAAACTCCAGTTTCTTAATGAGAAGCCAATTCTTGCTGTTAATTAAATCTGTTATTTAATTTAATGGCTTGTTGTTGCTCTCATTCCTTCACAGTAGACATTTCCAAAACTGTTGATTTTCTGTTTTTCCCTAAGAACACTGTCAAAATGTGTTGGGTGACCGGACTAGATCAACCTTACAGAGACTGATAATGTGTGATGGGGACAGGTGAGCTGGTCATGTGGCAGCTTATTTTATGTCAATTGTTTGGCTGCTAATTAAGGAAAAAGAAACTAAGGTGTCTGAGTCAAGTCAATTAAAACTAAAAGGTGTAAAAAAAAAAAAAAAGTTAATTAGCAGCAAAAACACTACTAATTAAGACGGTTAGAATGAAAACACTGCGGCCCTCTAGGATTGGAGTTGGACACCCCTGGCATAACGGGAACTACAGGGAGCAGTGGTAATGGCCTCAGTAGGACCACCCATGCATAAATCAGCAGGTCCTCCAAGTGACTGGACTCTTCCTCACACCACTTTTCATGTCACCCCATCATGGGAACAGATCTTAATGTGGCACAGTGTAATATATGCCAACTGCTGAAAACACACACACACGACAAACATCTTAAAACAAATGTCAAAAAACATGCATCTCCCATATTTACTTTATTTAAAAATGCCATTAATGCTGACATTTTGCATGTGAAAGTTTACATTACAAAGTCCAATTTTTTTTACATTTTTTTTTTTAAATAGACTTGGTGCAAGCTTTCAGATTTTTTTGAAAAAAACCCTAGCAAAACTTTTTTTCTTGCTTTTTTTCTTTTTTAATAATTGCTCTTTATATAATGAGATTTAGTAAACAAAACATGATTTGCAGCCTCCTCCTCCTCAAGGCTGTGCATGGTTAAATTCACACAAGGGTGAAAGCTGGCAAGTTGAAAGGACCACAGAGCCGTGCAGCCCATTCAAAAGCCCTGTCCAGACCTCCACTACTACAAACACAAGTGCCATGGCATTTACACAATAGTCCTGCCTGCTCATACAGAGCATAGAGAAGAGGTACAGTGGTGTGAAAAACTATTTGCCCCCTTCCTGATTTCTTATTCTTTTGCATGTTTGTCACACAAAATGTTTCTGATCATCAAACACATTTAACCATTAGTCAAATATAACACAAGTAAACACAAAATGCAGTTTGTAAATGGTGGTTTTTATTATTTAGGGAGAAAAAAAAATCCAAACCTACATGGCCCTGTGTGAAAAAGTAATTGCCCCCTGAACCTAATAACTGGTTGGGCCACCCTTAGCAGCAATAACTGCAATCAAGCGTTTGTGATAACTTGCAATGAGTCTTTTACAGCGCTCTGGAGGAATTTTGGCCCACTCATCTTTGCAAAATTGTTGTAATTCAGCTTTATTTGAGGGTTTTCTAGCATGAACCGCCTTTTTAAGGTCATGCCATAGCATCTCTCAATTGGATTCAGGTCAGGACTTTGACTAGGCCACTCCAAAGTCTTCATTTTGTTTTTCTTCAGCCATTCAGAGGTGGATTTGCTGGTGTGTTTTGGGTCATTGTCCTGTTGCAGCACCCAAGATTGCTTCAGCTTGAGTTGAACAGATGGCCGGACATTCTCCTTCAGGATTTTTTGGTAGACAATAGAATTCATGGTTCCATCTATCACAGCAAGTCTTCCAGGTCCTGAAGCAGCAAAACAACCCCAGACCATCACACTACCACCACCATATTTTACTGTTGGTATGATGTTCTTTTTCTGAAATGCTGTGTTCCTTTTACGCCAGATGTAACGGGACATTTGCCTTCGAAAAAGTTCAACTTTTGTCTCATCAGTCCACAAGGTATATTCCCAAAAGTCTTGGCAATCATTGAGATGTTTCTTAGCAAAATTGAGACGAGCCCTAATGTTCTTTTTGCTTAACAGTGGTTTGCGTCTTGGAAATCTGCCATGCAGGCCGTTTTTGCCCAGTCTCTTTCTTATGGTGGAGTCGTGAACACTGACCTTAATTGAGGCAAGTGAGGCCTGCAGTTCTTTAGACGTTGTCCTGGGGTCTTTTGTGACCTCTCGGATGAGTCGTCTCTGCGCTCTTGGGGTAATTTTGGTCGGCCGGCCACTCCTGGGAAGGTTCACCACTGTTCCATGTTTTTGCCATTTGTGGATAATGGCTCTCACTGTGGTTCGCTGGAGTCCCAAAGCTTTAGAAATGGCTTTATAACCTTTACCAGACTGATAGATCTCAATTACTTCTGTTCTCATTTGTTCCTGAATTTCTTTGGATCTTGGCATGATGTCTAGCTTTTGAGGTGCTTTTGGTCTACTTCTCTGTGTCAGGCAGCTCCTATTTAAGTGATTTCTTGATTGAAACAGGTGTGGCAGTAATCAGGCCTGGGGGTGGCTACGGAAATTGAACTCAGGTGTGATACACCACAGTTAGGTTATTTTTTAACAAGGGGCAATTACTTTTTCACACAGGGCCATGTAGGTTTGGATTTTTTTTCTCCCTAAATAATACAAAATGCAGTTTTTAAATGATGGTTTTTGTTTACTTGTGTTATATTTGACTAATGGTTAAATGTGTTTGATGATCAGAAACATTTTGTGTGACAAACATGCAAAAGAATAAGAAATCAGGAAGGGGGCAAATAGTTTTTCACACCACTGTATTTAAATCCAAATGCGCAACTATGTTAATGACTGCCTAAAGGAAGACACAGAAAGAGCAAATGAATAGAAATACCGGTATACCTAAAATCGTAACTAATGTTCTTCTCTTGGGAAGACCCGTTACGTTTGCTCAGGTACTGTTGGCCAATGTCAAATATTACAACATTTTCCACAAAAAAAAAAAAAAAACCTGCTATGCAGAAAGAACAAAAAACAATCCTGTTCTTTTAAAAGCAAAATGGAGAAGTTTTTAAATGCTTAAATTCAGTAATACTGTACAACAATTCACAAAAGAGTGGATTCTTAATGAACCACAGAAAGGCTCAGTTAACTGCAGTGTTTGAGAAGTTTTCGTTTTAGCTTACATGGACAGCCAGTAGTTTAGATTCCACTGGCTAGGAAAAGGGCAGCTCTGCTGCCATCACATTACACTTCTGCTTTTTTTTTGTTTTTTTTTTTTTTTGTTTGGCACATACTGTACAGCCTCAACAGGTTTTACTCAATTAATGCTTCAGCCGTTTCAACAGCAACTTGAATACGATACAAGAATGCTAAAAATACTTGAATGCAAATTGGTGCACTGCTACAAAAGGCTCAAGTCCACGAGTCAAGTTTAGTGAAATCGTAAAACACAAATGTGGCTGAATACTGAAGTTTGCTGCTTCTTCATAGTCTATCCTTATCTTCAGTAGATGCAAAGGAGCCAGTAGGAGTTGGGAGGCATCCACGTCACTCTGTAGCACAGCTACCATGTCACTCCTCCAAGTCAGATAACTCACAGCATCACATTTTAGATGTATGAAACTCTCTGGATCCGTCACCATGGCCTCCAAAACATTCACTTCATGTCATGTAACGAGTAATGGCTCTTAAAGCATAGAGCAGCTCAGCTTGCATACGAGCTTCCATAAGAAGCAAATTAACATGAACCTGTCAAAAGAGAAAAAAAAACAAAAAAAAAAACACTAAATTATACTGCCTAAGATCTTAACACATAAACAATTGAAGTGCATAGGAGGAATTTTCCTTTTTTACAGAAATCCTTTCCTTCACTAATAAAAACGAGCCTTAATGAAAGTCAATCAAGCTCCATCAACCGCTTGGGAATTGTATCTGTCGGATGAGAACTTTTACAAATATTTTGTAAATTAAGTGATCAGAAATGCTAGGCAAATTGTTCTGAATACAGGCCAGGTTTAAAGCTTCACAAAAAACTCAAACTGCAACCCATTTTCATGTGCATGACGTAAATAAACTAAACATCCAGTCATAGCCATCCTCCTCTTCAGAATACTACTGAAATGTTAGTTACCCCTTAACCACAACCAACATACACACCATCTTACTGCAGTTAGAAAATGTAAATTTAGAAGTGGCAATGCCATTAAATGGCATACAGGAAAAAAAAAAACTAGCTGCACATATGAAGCAGGCATATTCAACTTGCAGAGGAGCACTCTCAATGGATTAGAAGTGATCAATACAATTTCATATCATCAGTTATTATACTAGAGGATGTCGGTTTTTGCAACATTTGAGCACTCCCAAACTCTTCAAATGTCTTCTGCTTTTCAGAGTATGTTAACTAAACATACTAAGTTAAGTAAAGAAAGACAGAAAGAAACATTTCAGATGTTGGCAAGATTTTTATTCCGCAAGACAAGGATACCACCGACTACTATATGCCAATATTGCGCTCTTTCTTCAGTATTTCAGGGCTGTAAACCTGTGAAGGACTGCTGCATCCATGCACAAAAGGCAGTCAAACTGTACAAAAGGCAATTTAGATGCACACAGATAAGCAACTCCATGTTTGCAATATGGTTTTCTTCCATGATGAAAGTGCACAGAAGTGACACTAGCAATGGACTGCCCTGTCCAGCGCCGTCTCCTGCCTTGTGCCCTGTATTGCTAGGATTGCACCCTACAACCCTAAATTGCATTACGCAACTGTCACGATGAGATATGAACAACTGTATACAGTAGTTCAAAGTATTCCATTATGTATTTTGTTAAACCAGAGCAATTCCAGTGAAAGTTGTCAATCTGATGATCTGCAATATCAGACAGATCTCTAGAATCACAAGTAATAATGGCGCAAAACGTAATGCAGTTCACAAGTGCCTTATTGGCTTGCAATTAATGCGACTGGGAAGGCATGGTTTACAATTAAAAAAAAAAAAACTGCACTCTGTACAGGCCAGACACTATTTTGAAAAATAACCTTAAATTGAAGTGTCAAACCTACCCTTGAATTCATAACTAAATAAATGCCCTGTCTATGACAATACAGTAGTGCAGTGTCTAGCTCTACTGTCTCTCAGCAGTTCAGTTACTCCAAGCCTTTCTAGAGGTTTCCTACTTGAATCCTAAAGTTGTAAAGATTATCTGGCTGTATGTATCTTGTAGCCTGCAATTGTCTAGTGCCTGAATTGTCTAATCTAAATGTCTGAATCATCTCCAGGGTCATTTCAATGAAAAGTTGTACACACTGTATATCCCTACAGCTTTTCTCATGTCATAGTTAACGGATGAGAATGCACTTCAGCCCCTCTTCCAATAGTATTTATAATTTGGTCTCGTGAACCTGGAAATTCTGAGCGATGTCAGTGCATTCCTACTTTCAGGAAGGAATAAGGCCATTTTGAAAGTCTATTTAACTCACATATTCAAACTGAATAGATATTTAGGACACCAGGCTCTCCCAGGCACTTAGGCAGAGGCAGCAACATGCCTGTATATTGTAGATAAGAAATGTTCACAGCATGAAGCAAAGACTTCATGAGGTACCCAGTTACAGTTTAGGACCAATTACACAGAGCAATTTAGTGATCTCTATTGGAATTAATGGTACCGTTTCTGGCTGTTGGTAAAATACAACAGCGTAATGATCTGGCCTTCCATATCAGCCAATTAAAAACAAATTATGACAGCACTTACAGCAATCTTCAAAGTCAAAAACTCTTAGCAATTACTTTAAAATAACTAACCCCTTGCTCCCAAGATCCATAATTTGCAAGTTTGCCTAAAGCCAACAGATTTAACTGTATTAAGTATGAAAACCCATTCCATCTATCCACCCACGCATATCCCGAGGCCATTTTCTCCTTGTAAAATTATTTTTTTCTTACAGCTAGCCTTTTAATACAGAAAATAGTATACAGATGCCACCTTTGACGGTGTAGAAGGATTTATTTTACATTCACTAATCCTAGCTGGCCCTGTCAGTTGTTGATTGAAATTGACCTAAACATCTTATTCTTTTTTGACATTGTTGGTATTGGACTCCTAGACATTTCTGAATTCCTTATAGAGCCTCTGTGTTTTAAAGGTTTTTTTTTTTTTTTTCTTTAAAAAAAAAACAATACTCAAGAAAGATGCTCACCTTCTCGGAGTGTTCAAATTGTCTCCAGAAGCTGTCATACATTCTTTTTGTCGTTTTTTCTGGGCTACACACCATCGTCTTAATGTAAACTTTAAAGCTCCGATCTAACAACTGATTTATCTCGCCATAATCATAATCATCATATCTGTGGGAGATTAAAAATTTTAGTACAATGTATTGTAATAATTAAAGGAGAGACCTTTTATGCACAAGAAGATACCACACACAAATCAGAGATACTCACTAACCTTATTCCAAACATGCAGTGGATGTAATTCCAGATTGCACGTCTCAGCATTGATGTATCCACATCTCTGTGCATTGCCATGGTGTTGTAGGTTAAATTATAAGCAATCTGAAACTTCTCATCCAGCAGCTGCCCAAAATCTGGGTATAAGCGATTCACCAAAGAATATCCATGATCTTCCCAGGTATAGTCCTAAATATATTGAACCATATTTATTACATGGAACTAAATACCGTTCATTGTACAACTTAAAATGACTTGAAACATAGATGATCATACCTGAGCACGGAAAGTAGGAACATGCTCCCCACGCCTGGAGAAATCTTTGTAACCGTAGCTGGGATCCTCAAAGTGACGTGAAACATCTCTGGTAGGTGCACTCTCTTCTTCTTCTGTAAGATGAAGGACATTTAAATACAAAACCCAACATAAATCAAGGTTAAGTGGTACATTTTACTAGTAGCAAGGAAAAAGGTGGAAGATAGACAAAATCCAACTTGGGCAAAACCAACATTGTTAACTCTAGCAGCTATTCTATACAATATATGAAGATTCCATGGTGTGCCCCCAATGGGACCTATACAAAAAGGCATCCCAGGCTGGGTTTAGCCTGAGGCTCAAACAGTACCCTTTCTACCTACACCATTATTTACACTAAACACACACAAACCCTCCTTCATATGCTTACAGAAAGAACACTTGTCAATTAATGTATTCAACCAGGTATTTTTCCCCCCCCACACTTACTTAGATCAGGGTTTCCCAACCTTTGGGCCACACAAGTGAGTGATGGCTGACAATAGTGTATTCACAGCAGCAGCATTGCAGGTGGATCACAGCCAACCCCAGACTAAACTCCTTCCAGTCGTTCAATGACTATGCTTGACCGACAGTAGCAGCATCACAGGTGGATTGTGGCCAATCCTGGATGACCTCCCCAACCCCTGCTCTGACAATTGTGCTTGATTCACTAAGGAGAAAACGCACTGACGATCTCACCAAATGCTCTGGTGATTGCGCAGGACCCCACCCAGCTTTGATGACTGCGAATAATAACCCACCCCACTCACCCCTCACTGAGATGATGGTACTAAATTCATGGAAGATGAACCGGATGGTCGAGGACAAAAATACAGGCATTTGGAAAAACCTGTGTCATGACACCACAAAGGTTGGGAAACACAGACTTAAATATACTAAATCCAAAAATAGGTTGTTCTTTTAACTTGCCTGTGGAAGCTACCAACATGCTTTCAGTTTTCTCTCGCTCAAATCGAGTTGCCATCTCTTCCTGACTAGCTTCTTCTTCATCTCGGCATTCTTGCAATTGTTTCATTTTCTCCATTAGTGCTTCAACTTCACAAGACGTATCAGTAACCTATGTAATACATTATGGATGGAATAGGAAAACATTTGACTACTTTTTGAAATAAATTGATATTAACTCTTTCATAAAGAAAAGGGAAAGCACTGCTGTATATTCAGCAAAAATAAGCCACAAGAACCTGGCTTTAATTCTGCAAAATTGTTCATGTGGCACTCACAAATAATGCATATGTATGACATAACTGGAAACCCCAGCTATATTCACTTTTTCCATTCACAAACATTATATAGATTGCCAAAAATTCTCTTCATATTTACCTACCAATGCAAAATTGTACTCTATCCATCTTGGACATAAACACTTGGAGATGCTTACACACCAAGGAGAAGTGAAAAACAGTTTCAACATTTGGTGAGGATCATCCTCAACAATGACTTTTTAAAAAATAATATCATCTTACTTTGTTATGGCATTATTTTGCTTGAACAGTGGTTCTTTACATTTTTAATATGGAACAGATGCATGTAGTGCTCAAGTACATATAGGCTATATACAGTAATAAAAATTGTAAATCAAAGTTAAAGCCAGTTTTAACAATGTCTGACTTGCATAAATGGCAAACAACTATTGCTACTACGTAATCAACACTGCAACATTTAAAGAATCAGAATGCAAGTACAGGATATTGGATTATAATCCTGTAATTTTGGGCAGTCTGCTAAGAAGCACAGCCACACCCATCTCCTCATATAAACAGTTTAAAAAAATAAAATAAATAACACCGTTACCACAGAGTCCAGCAAAGTGTCATTAAAAAAAAATAAATTTCAAAGTGTACTTTAAAATTCTATTCTTTCCCTACACATTCTTTTCTAGTCAAAGGTTCATAGAATTTTCCCATAAAACTAAGCATTTGAATAGTGCTATCAATATTTACAATTTAAACAACAGTTTGTGTGGTTTGGCAGATTGAATTTTCCCCAAGGGTGAGAGGTGGATATAACATATAGGCACATACACATAAAAAATAATTAAGAATACTCACTAACTGGTTGCTCTGCATTTCATCCAAAGAACTGTTGCCATTTGCAAGGTCACAGACACAGTAATTACTAACGGAAGGAGGTCGAAAGGTGTGTCCGCCCTCACAGTGTATCTCAGGATTGATTCCACAGCCAAATGTGAAGGAAGCAAGAGAATGGTAGTGTGTCAGCAAAACGACTGCATGAATAAGCTCTGCAAGGGACCAGCTGTGATCTTCAGCTTTCAACAAATGCTGCAAACAAAAGGGAAGTCAGGTCTTCTCATGCCAGACATGTAATACACTGAACAGGTTTTGACACTTGTCTTAATGCAGAATACCCACTTTAAAAAAAAAAACAAAAAAAAACACGAACATCTGTATTCCAGTCACATCAAGAGATTTGGCTGGCTCAAGAGGTACAACTAAGCCTCAGCTAGCAGACTTTTCCCTGCAATCATCACAACACAGCCTCATCAATTCCTTTGACTAGAGCCTTTGTGAAGACCATGAGTGCTACCGTTATCTGGATTATTGATGGGGCACCACCCATTACAGGGAACACAAACATTTTACAGGTTCACAGAATTGTTAAAATGTGCAATCATAAATTGTAAATATTATTTGACAAAGCATAACATCTTGCTAGTACAACACTGTACGCAACTAAAAGCCTTTATGATCTAAAGCTTCATCCATTTACTAAAAGAGGAATGAATATAATGGACTTTTAATCTGTACCTCAATGTGCTCTTTTGTGATGAGCCAAGGACGGTGAGCCAGTATCTTGTTCAATTCCCCTAAGGACTGTAGTTTCTGGGGGGCACCTTCCAAACCATTCAACCACTTTGGGTTGCCTCCAACTTGAAGGAAGTCATCTACATGCAGATTGACTAAATATGAACACTGATGCCGGGCTGCAGCCTAAAAAACAAAAAACACTAAGTCAGATTTTATTTTCTTTGCTATACGTGAACATTGAATATTTTACTTATAAACATGCCTACTTTCAAGAGTGTCTCTATACTATACTACAGCAACTATGGAAAAGTAACTTAATACTTTTAGCTACATATATACTACTATATATATAGTAGCATTTACCATGATTCCAATGTAATGGCGGTGATCAAGAGGAAGAGGTCCATCCATCTGCAGAAGGTAATGCTGAGTCTTGAGAAAACTTTCCAAATACTGAGGATGGAACCCCATTACCAATGAAATGTTGTCCAGACGACCCAAAGTGGAAAATGTATCTTCAAAGATTACTTGGGTTTTAGAATCCACTTTGCTTACCTGAAGAATCTGACAAAACAGAAAATGTACGTTTAAAAACAAACTACAGCAGCAGCTATACCAACCACAGAGATCAGCAAGTGGTATCAACTACCAAGTAACAATTCTATCAAAACCAAGAACCACACTTAAGGTTAACCAGAAAATCAAATCTGCTTTGATTAAATAGTCCTGCGTTTAGAAGGGCATGCCTAGTGAGTCACAAGATCAAAATGATAACCTGTACTGGTTACATGTGCACTCCATGTGCAGTTTTACACCTGGTACTGTATATACACATGGGCTACCTGGAACTGAGCTACACTTTCACTTCCTTAGTCTCTTAGATCCGTTATCTTCAGTTTGCTGTATTTTTCTAAATTTAATGGTTTGAAAATTTACTGTCAAAGTGGATGCATTTGAAAGACAAATTTCCATTATTTCATTCAACAGTCAACTGTAACACTTATAAAATTTCACATTGTTCTGTGTACTACGTCTATAGTCAGGTGTGAATCCGGTAAGGGCTTCAAATTCAAATTTAACAACTTTGAAAAGGTTGGACATGTTAATATTCTCATTTACTACCCTGTGTGGTGTGGAAAACATTCTGCATTTCAGTAATGTCAAGAAACAACACCCTTAATTTCACTTCACATACTGTAAACCTGAAAAAAAGTTACTGTGGTAATGACTAATATTTTATGAAACCAAACAAAAACCAAAGGCATTCTCAATTCTCTCATACAAAAATTACAGTCTCTGCTGTAAGCCCAGACATGAAACGCATGCACGCTCCTGTTAACACCACTTCCATAGAAAGCACAGAGCAGTTCCTTTACTTCTGACAATTTGCTTTATTGGACAACATAAATGTTAGAAATATGTGTGTTGTCCTCTGATGCTTCTTCAGCTAGCACCACTGTATATCTAGTTACTATAAATGTTTTTATTTTCAAAGATTCTTATTTTGGTAATTAAAACTTCCAATACTGTAACATGGAAAAATTTGCAAACAAAAATGTAATCCAAAATTAAATCAAACATTACAAAGACAGGAAAATGAAACTTTTATAAGAACAAAAAAAAATAAATTCAACTGTCTGAGAGCTTAATGGAACTTTCAAGGACTTGACCAAATGGTGGAGAGAAGTTTGCACCAAAACTATACAACCCACTTAAATGAAGGCCTACCTTTGTTTCAGGGATAAATCTGCTTGGGCCCTGTCCCAGGGGTCTTGGGATCCGTATGCCAATTTCCTGGAAGGAAGACATTGAACATTTAGGATGCAATATATACGCAATGAGCAAAAATTCAAAGTGAAAAGGTACAAACAAGCAACAAAAAACAAAACCACAGACTGCACACTCCTGGGCAGGTAAAGAGCAATCCGGCCCACATAGTATCATCATTAATATATAATACAATTATTAGAAACTGACGGAGCCAAGGGCAAATGAAAGAACAGTCAGGAAATGGGAACCACTTTGAGCCCAACTTATAAAACCAGTAAGCACAAGAATGCTTCAGGAGTCTCACACCATACAGCTTCCATTGAATACATTGGATCCAACTGCAATTGCCAGTCACTTAACGAAGGTATTTTTAAGTCGGTTAAACTACTCCTATATTCTATTCCTATTATAATGTTTGCCAAAAAAATGTATCATATCCCACCAGGCTAAAAAGGTACAAACTGTGCCTGCATCATGTGGAAAACAAACCAAGGTGTGTGGTTTACAAAGAAAATACAATTTGCTGCCATCCATTTATTTAAAGTCTATAAAAACAAAAAGGAGCCTTGAGACTACTGTATATCCACTAGCACTTCTTCTCAAATATACCGTTTGATTGAGGAAACCCCCCTAAACTGGGTGAGCAACTACAGAGGTGTTTGCACCTCAAAACGCCATGGCACAAGTGCCTTCTTTCTTACCTTACCATTAATATGCCTGTTGCTGGGCAGGAGAAGAACGGACTTCCTGCAAACATGTACTGCAATAAAGCTGGTTTAGCAAATGTACAAATGAATTCATTACTCGATTTATGTGCGCGTGTGTATGCGCACGCACTGTAAAGCTCAACTTCTTAGACTTGCATTGGTTATTAGTTGAAAGTCTTAATTTGTATAACTAATAATTATACACTGGGGATGAAAAAAAGAATGGGAGACAAAGAAGGAAAAGCAACACCGTTGAAGATTCTTAAGCCCTATGATGATAAAACACGTTCTAAAAAAAAGGTGTTCTGTTCAAATTATTAAAATAGATTTGTAACATTGCTATACAATGGCTTGTAATCATACTGCATCGTATTTACATTGACACACCATAAGCGGGGAGATTTTCCAACAAGTTAACAAACATCCCCAGCGCTAAGGAGGCCCACCCTTGTTTCTGCAAAGGGGGTAACAAACATGGCAAAAGGCGCAGGCTGAAACATAATCCCCGGCAACAGCTAAAGGTTTAGTTTTATTGCATTATTAAGAAGCTATAGCACGGCCGGGAATCACGCCACTCTCGGGTCCAGACAATCGACTGTTTTCTGTGTGTTTTGGAGATTCTGCACCCAAGCCAACCAAATGGACGGAGTCTTTACTTAGGCTTTCAATTACCAATCTGCACTAACAATTTCATCTCGTGTGACAGTTGTACCTTTTAAAAAACCGTAAAAAGAAGAAAACTTTGGGACTATAAACAATTTACTTGCTCTGCATTTTGGGGGGGTTTAACTGCAGCAAACGCAGACGATGCCCGATAAATGAGGCATTTGTTTAGACGCGTACACATTGAAAGGGCAGGCACTGCCAGTTAAATGGCCGGTAATGCATTATAGCAGAATCCAAAAGACTGTGTGATAGGCACAATGTGCAGGTATTGAGACGCGTCCCTCCATAGTCTGGGGCACAGCAAAGATAATTCAAGTGGGCACCCAGCTCAGCTCGCCTCTCATTCAGTTCTCCAGCACGTCCACGAATGTGCCTCTTTTTTTGTTTGTGCCAGCAAAAGATGCGCAGTCGTACCTTTTTGCAGAGCCGTTCGCAGTGAGCACACATCTTAAAGAGCCCGCTGACGGTCACAGAGCTGTTGTCCACGGCTTTGCGGGAGCTTGTCGAATGCCTCATTCCGTCGTTCACGCAGCGATATTGTTCCCCGCTCCAACCAAAAAAAGCGCAGCCCGTCTCCACCGTAAGCTCTCGAAATCTCGACTTTGTGCCAGGACATAAATGTCAGCTTCAAGAGTGACGCAGCGCCGGGACAGCCAATGAGATGAGGCGCACTCTCTGAGAAAAACAACTTCTGAATATATTAGCCACACTCTACGGATTGACAGCAAAAGTGACCAACCATGGAAGAATGTTCGAAGCCTTACGACAAACAACAGTAGCGAACGCGGGAAGGCGGGCTCTATGTTGCAGCCAGACGCCAAACAAGCAAGGTAATCAATAACACTATTCTTCTATCTGGAGGAGTGCCAATAGGAACTTCAGCGCCCGGAATATGGTTTATTACATTACTGTTATGAAAAGTAATGCATTTTATTTTATGATTTTCTTGTATATGCTGCAGAGCAGTTAACAAAATGGTGAATAATTTGCAGCCTTCTGTCTATTGCAAAAACAAACTGAACATCACGTGTGCCCCGCTCCCTATCTGTGAAGTCGAAACATGACAAGTTATCTCGTTCGGTTTTATTAATAATTGTGTGTTATAATAAAATTCCATGAACATTTTTCTAAATAATAATGTTTTCATTATAGCCCTCTAAGGCTCCCTTTTATTTTAATTGTTGCGGGAGCTTATTAACCGGCTTGAAATCGTGTTGTTTAAATACATGCACTGTCGTCCTGGTTAACATTCATTGTCCTAAACTTACTGGACACAAAGGTCTGAGCACATCGGTCCGCAAAATGAATGCCATTCAATGCATTGCCTCCTGGAGTTGCCATCTATCTGACTCGAGCTTTGTCATACACCACCAGAGCGCTCTGTTACTTATCAAGCCCATCCCCCCCCCCCCCCCCCCCCCCCAGCAAGTCAGCCCCTCACTGTCCGATTATATTATTCACTCTAAAGTCTATCAGATAGGCGGTTAAGGTCATTACTGTTACACGAACTGAGCACTGTGAAATTCTTGTTTGCATGGGTTAGCCAACATGAACCACATCAGCATTCTCCCATGCCAAGATTTTGTGTTGTTAAAAAATAATTTTACATTTTTTTATCTGCTCAGGCCATTGATTTATTCACTCCATGTTTCTTGCTTAGATGCAGACGAATTGTTGAAATCAGCTCAAACCTGGGAAATAAGCTGACAATGGAAGAAAGACAGTAAAGGAGCTGCATGCAAGGAATCCATCATTTAAAGGTTAGTGTAAACATTATGCCATACTTTACTTAATTCATACAATTATTTGGTACATTTTTTTTATACTCAAGCATACGGCCGAGAGTGTGAAGGGGATTCTCCAGTAGAGTGGTTAGTGATAAGAACCATTTCAGTTTTCTTCTTAAAAATGCAATTATCTTTTGTCATTTGGTTTAAACAGAATTGGAAATGGATTGATGGAAGTTAAAAATATGACCCTAGTATATCGTCATCTTCCTTAGGGGAAAATAAGTGAACCCTAGATTCCTGCAAGTACACTTCAGTGTGAACCATGACATTTATGACCACATCAACCATAAATGAATTTTACAAATGCTCCATTTTTCAACACGCATTATAAGGAGCGCATCACCTGTAATTTTTAATATAAGATGAAAGAGAAAAGATTTGATTGAGCATGCTATGACACACAGCAAACCAATCATTTGTGTAGTGTAAAGACATGGCTTCCCTTTCCTACGACACTTTGCATTAAGAATCAAAATAGTTCTGTCAGCCTCACAACATATCCAAATAACATGATAAATCACATATTTTATTGAAGAATGTCTATGAAAGTAAATATTCATGGTTTCTTAGTATTATGTAATAGGCCTAATAATTATGCATATGCAAGCTCTGGAAAAAAATTAAGAGACCACTGCAAAATGATCAGTTTCTCTGGTTTTACTATTTATACAAGTGAGTATGTGTTTGAGGAACATAAACATGTTTGTTTTATTCCATAGACTACTGACAACATTTCCCCAGAATTCCACATAAAAATAATGCACTTAGACATTTAATTGCAGAAACTGAAAACTGGCCAAAATAACAAAAAAATGTGCAGTGTTTTCAGACCATGAATACTTAGAAATCAAGATCATATTCAGTTTTAAACAACACAATACTAATGGTGAACTTAGAAATGGTGAATTGAGAAATCAGGATTGGGTGGAATATCACTGACATTTAATCACAGCTTTCACACGTCTTCCACGTTACTCTTGGGTGACTTTATTCCACTCCTAGTGCAAACATTCAGTCACCTTGGCTTTGTTTGATGCCTTGTGGCCCTCCATCTCCCTCTTGATCACATTTCAGAGGTTTTCAGTGGGGTTCAGATGTGGAGATTGGCCTTGCCGTGACAGGGTCTTGATCTTGAGGTCCTCTATCCACACTTTGAGTGACCTGCCTGTGTGGCATGAAGCATTGTCCTGCTGGAAAACCCAATCCTCTGAGTTAGGGAACATTTGTCAGAGCAGAAGGAAGCATGTTTTCTTCCATGACAAGTGTGTACATGGCTTGATTCATGCATCCTTCACTAACAAAAATCTGCCCCATTGCAGCCTTGCTGAACCACCCCAGATCACCACCAAATTTCACAGTAGGTACGAGACACTGTGGCTTGTAGGCCTCTCCAGGTCTCTACCTAACCATTAGATGACCAGGTGATGAAAAAAGTTGAAAACTGGACTCATAAGGGAAGACGGCCTTCCTCCAGTCCTCTCCTTGTGGTCTTTGGCAAACCACAGCCTGGCTCTTCTTTGCTAGTCATTGACGAAGGGCTTATTTCTAGCTTTGCATGACTTCTACCCCACCCTGAGGAGCCTGTTTCAAGCCATCCTTGCCATGCATTTAATTCTAGCTGCCCTTTGCTATTCTTTTTGTAGGTCAGTTTATGTCATACTATGGCTTTTGAGTGATGTTTGAAGGAGGTGATGATCATCCCAGTTAAGTGGAGACTCGTTTCTGCCCTCTGCCAGTCTGTAACATTGTTGTCCCCAATGTCTGCTGCTTGACCTTGTTCTTATGAACTGTTGTCTTTGAAATTTTGAGGATGGAAGCAACCTGATGCTCAGTGTATCCCTCTGCTAGTAAAGCCAGAATTGCACATTTCTTCTTCTCACTCAGAATCTTTTTTGGCATAAGGAATAGATATTTCTATATTCTGGTTACATTTAAAGTACTACTAGCACTGTTTTTGCCATCCAAACTGGTCCAATGGCAAGAGGATAGTGATGACCACAGCACTGGTTTTTCAAATTGTCCTCATTAAATCAGATTTGGTTCAGGTGATCACCCAATCAGTACCTCATTAAGTAAAATGAGCTGTGCTTGTGTTGGAATTCCCTCACAGACACTGGAATGAAATGGCTGCCATATTATTCAGAATATTGAAGTGCTCTCTTAATGTTTTCCAGCTGACATGTAAATAGCTGTAAATACAAATTATCATTTTAATAAAAACATGTTTTTTGTAATTGTCTTCTTGCTTCCCAAAAAAAAATGTTTTTCACAGCTATTTCATAATATGGAAGAGTAGCCCAGAAAGTTCTGTAACACAATAATTTATTACAAAACAATTTGAACCAACTCATAGGATTACTAGATTGGCTACACTCATTTTTCTACATGATATCCGTCCACATTCACTAGTCAGTCATTTTACTTCTAACTGATCCATCCTTTTTCCAAACTCCCTTATCCCGAGCAGAGTCATAGGGAAGCTGGAGACTATTCCTGCATGGATCAGGCAAATGGCAGGACAATCCCTGGCTAGTGTGCCAGCATAGTGGAGCGTGAACACACAAACACCCACATGTCTTTATTAACTAGCTGGGCTTTTTTTTCTTCTTCTCTTTTTCTGCATTCAGAAATGCACAGAAGTGTGAGATTTACACATATAAGTAATTATAAAATGTACACTTTTACCATAGCACTTAAGTCTTATTTGTGATTTTCCCATGAACTCACCTTTTCTGTTCCCTTAACTCTAATTTAATAATGACAATTAACAACAAACAGAGCATAGATCTGGGCAAACAACACTGAATGCCGCAAGGCAGAGCCAGTAATGTGCTAATTTGTAAATCACAGCTTAAATAACCAGAATATCTGGAAAAATGTAATGATAATGATGAAGATGAAAATCTTAAAATAGAAGATATCTCAAAAATGCTTGTTACAGTCCAAACAATTTTGAAAACAGTTTTGTCATTTCTGTGTTGACACTAAAACACAGAAACCTGGCCACTGAAGACAGGGGTCCAATTAGAACAGGTTGGTGGGCTGAAAACCTGCAGCCACAGGGGACCTTCAAGACTGAACTTGGCAACAACTGTCAAGCAGGACACCATGGACACCAAGTTGTATATATTTTCTGTTAATTTTGACAGAAGTATAGAAAGCATTCAAACATGGCAAACATTTGTATTATCTAGCTTTATAACTCAGGTAGCAGACACATCTATTGTTCTCTGAGATATGAGTGTTCCTCTCTACAGAAGGCAAATCTATGAAGTGGCAGGTTACGATGAAAGAGTGCATGGATGGGAGATAGAGAGAAAGAGAATATTACACTCATCATTGCAGGAGAAATTCTAGCTGCTCCTTGTGTGAAGTGCAATAACAGGTACACTGAAGACATCTTAATCAACAACAACACTGATTTATTTCTTGTAGAGGCCAAAGTCACACAAGGAATGCCTCAATGGAGTTTAACAGGCCCTAATTTTTGACAGCCCCCAGCCTTAACTCTCTAAGAAGACAAAGGAACAAAACTCCACAAAAGAAAAAAAATGTTTTAATAAATCCAGCTTAATGTCAACAGCATCTGAATGAAACCTAGTATGTCTACTAATTGTAGGGTTGTCTTCTGAGATTTTTCAGGTAAGAAAGAAAGTAGTTTTGATGCCATGTTTTTATAATCACTAATGCGTGTTGCATGTTGGTGAGCACATGCGAGTAAGGACTTCACTGTACTCTGTACACATGACAATAATGACCGTATAAACCTATCTTCTCATTCCTTGTGCCCTTTATATCCTAGTTTCCTCCTCTTCTGCCCAATTCATCTAAAGCCACTGCTTTTCTGAGATTTCTTTGGAATACACTGCTCATGCATTTTAAGAAGCTAGAAGAAACTATTTAAAAGGTCAGCAGCTTTTACTCCTTCCACATTTGTATTGGTCCTCTGGTTACTGTATATAGTGCAGTATTATTAGATAAATGACTCAGTATGCCCTAGAAATCTCAGACATTAATGAACTTTAGTAGTGCCAGTGCTAAAACTTGAGGTGTTTGATAGATATTGGAAAGCAGGGCAAAAGTGATGCCACTATCTGCCTCAGGGATGCAGGCGTACACGTGGCCGTATTATCACAATGCCCCCAAACTAGATAGCTATACACCTACTACTTAGCTATTGAAATGGGGGGAAAAAACAAGTAGCATTCCAACGAATTGCCACTTAGAACATACAAAAGCAGGGAAGAAACTTACACCTTACAATATTGAAACAGATTAGTCACGAAAATGTTCAGATAATCCCATACTGGGGTAAAGTCAAATGTCTGTGATTCATATTCTAAAGTCTTTATAGCCTCATTTGCGAAATGGACGTCAGTTTAAACATATCTCAGCTTAGTCCCTGAATAAGAATTGCAGCACACATATGACATATGAAAACTAAACCTGAAACTGAAGAATGCAAGTCTACTTTACAAAGTTGCAAGTGAACAGTAAGTTCGCTGTGGGGTAACATGTTTAGAGTTAGAGTTGTTCAGATTCCTCCATTTGTACCACGTCTCTGCTCTAATACCCCAAACTCTGCAATGTCCAATGACCACTTAGTCCTAGTGCCTCTTTTGCCAAGGAGCAATTACAACCCACTCCCATTTTATGCCCAATATTTTCATGTTGAGGTATCTGGACCCATCTTTAAATTGCTCTTGCTCTGTATGTGAATTAAACCTTTGCCAACTAGGAATGAAGCAGTTATGGTGTTGTAGCAACTGACTACTTTCTACCCCATCGAGAAGTGACAAGCCTGTAGTCAAAGCATTTTAAAGTCGTACTTAGGCCGTTTCGATTGTTTTTGCCCTGAACAATTCTTACTTTTTTTGTGTAAAGGAGTGTCACAGGTGCTTTGGCTACTTTTGCCATTCCCTGGTGCCATTATAAATGTATTAAAATATTACAGTATAAAGTAATGTTGAAGCAATGCTGTCAAGTATCCACCAACACTTACACTGCATGCTAATTTATAAGCAAAATGTCCCTTAAAGCATTAATAATTTATACCTGTATCTTGTATTTTCACCCAAATACAGTATATTTTTTTTCCACAGAGTTTAATGAACTGACAACATAACAGCATCAGTTAATCTGATTTGAGTGCTCTATTCTATAAAATTATTTTTTTATTGCGTCAAAGAATTGAGACATGTTGTATGTGGGTCAGACATGCAAGTGAGACTTTCACCATACTAATATTAGTCAGTCAGTCAGTCAGTCATCTTCCAACCCACTATATTCTAACACAGGGTCACAGGGGTCTGCTACAGCCAATCCCAGCCAGCACTGGGCACAAACAAGGCGGGAACAAATCCTGGGCAGGGCGCCAGCCCACCGCAGATACTAATATTAATAAAGCTGAATTTGATCAGAATCAAAGAGTATCAATTAGAATACATTTATGAAAGAAAGGCAAACATATTTAAGTTACATTAGTTTAAATGTAAAAAAACAAAACAACAAATACTTTGTCAATATCAAAGACCTAAAGAGAGCAGTGAATACATTACACCTCTGACACCATTCATGTGCTTTTTATGGTTGAAGAAGACAGAGCAGCTTGCATTGGTGGAAAGTTATAAAGAATGACAGGAACATCTGCACAATTTGTGTCTTTAAAGTATTGTGTTTGTGCTTGCCACTTGCTGTCCAGTCTCCCTGACATCGCCATTAACTAAAGTCTGTTTGGCATGAGTGACAGAGGGCAGAGCACCTGGATCTTGTATCAGTTTCAAATTGGATTGTTTTCTGCATGGAGTTTCATGTTCTCAGTCTGTTTGTTTCAGTTTTTAGTCCCACATGCTTTGTGAGTAAATGAGCTGAGGGTAGCCGTATTTGCTACTTTGTGCTAAACTTTCTTCCCATCCAGGATTGTTACTCTGTACTGGAAATTCTTGAACAGGAAATTAGGTGAGTCCTATCTTATTGACCTATATGTGAGCTTAATGTTTCAGCTACAGTTATGTTAGTAACATTAGAAATCCAAGTGATGATTCTGAACTAAGGGCTAGGAGAAACTGCACATTTTATTTAATAAACATGAAATGATTCCATTTTACATATTTTTGTTGAATTTCTGTCTTACTATTAATAATGAGGTGAACTCATAATTAGACATGGGCTATAATGTGCCAGTTGTAATAGTTTACAGGTACAAGAGGACATTACATTTCAGCTGCATTCTGAAAAATGCTACACAGCACTCTTCTGTGGGTTAAAACCAAACACTCCACATACCTACTTAAATGCATAATCTTTGCCAAACAGTTCTGACATTCCTTCACAAACAGATCTTTTTTTATTTCACTGAGGCACGGCTAATATTTTTGGCCAAGTGACTACATTTATATCCAAACGTTTCAACTTGTGTTTTCATAGAACAAAAAAACCACTCTTGCTTTCTTTGGCTTTTCATTTATGCAACCTTTGCTATGTACAAGAATGCAGGCAGAAGAAGAAAATTAATAAGAGTCATTTTTCAAGTTAAGAATAATGTGCTAATGTAAAACAAAATCCAGATTTTCTGGAATGTGGCCAAATGTCAGATTCCTTACTTGTAGACCTTTGTGTAGATGAAAACAAAAAAGAACAAAACAGCTGTGGCAAAAGGGAAAATTAAAAACTTGGGAGGGACAGACAAAATACTTACATAAAAAGAGTAAACCCTGAAGTTGAAAAGATCTGTTTACAGTAAATTTATCAAAGTAAACCACTGGATCACTTTAGTATTCAGATGATGATCACGAGGTACACTTTTTAGTGTGTAGTCAATTAATGCCAACAGAATGTTTTTTCTCTAAAATAATTACTTGATTATTTTTTACAAAACAAAAACACATTTTATTCAGTTGCATGGCACTTAATGTGCAAAGTTAACCTTATAGCAAAGTCAAAACTGTACAAAAATGCATTCATTTCAGGGAAAACATCCTGCAGCATTCATAGATAGCACTCTACCAGGCAAGTAGACAGCCTCTACACTGTTCAATGCTTGCATGGACTGGGTGTTGGGCAAGGTTGTGGGGTCCAGCGGCTGTGGGGCATCTGTTGGTGAAGAAAGATTCACGGATCTTGACTTTGCCAATGATGCTGTGATCGTCGCAGAGTCAATGGAGGCTCTGATCGAGGAGGTCAAGAGACTGAGCGAGGAGTCTGAGTGTCTGGGCTTGTGAGTGTCCTGGATAAAAACCAAGATCCAGGCCTTTAATGACCTCTTGGGCACAAACATCAACAGCGTGTCTGTCTGCGGAGAGAATGTCAAGCCTCATCATGAGGTTTACTTACCTCGATAGTGACATTCATGTCCTATGAAGTCAGTAGATGGATTGGGAGAGCATGGGGGGTCATGAGGTCGCTGGAAAGGGGCATGTGGTGCTCCCGATATCTATGCAAAAGGACGAAGGTCCAAGTCTTTAGAGTCCTGGTGCTTCCTGTCTTGCTATATGGTTGCGAGACATGGACGCTATACAGTGACCTGAGATGAAGACTGGACTCCTTTGGTACTGTGTCTCTCCGTAAAATCCTTGTGTACCGTTGATTTGACTTTGTGTCGAATGAGCGAAATTACCTGCATTGTGAGGGAGTGTCAGTTACGGTACTACGGCCATATGGCGCGTTTCCTCAAGGGTGATCCGGCTTGTAGGAGCCTTATTGCTGGGGACCCGAATGGCTGGACCAGGCCAAGGGGTCGCCCATGTAACACCTGACTGCGGCAGATAGAGGGTCATTTCCGGAGGGTGGGACTGGACTGTGTGTCTGCCTGGGGGGGCTGCCAACTGGGATCCCGAGCTGTTTTGTCACGTGGTGGGTGCGGCATGTACCAGTGCATGCTCCCCAACTTGACCCGACCTGATTGATAGTGCAAAAAGTACCATGTTTGGCAAATCTTGTGTTTTACATATCTGGTGTTACATGATATTAAACAATGAAGGTGCCATAGTTGTGCTTGCCATTTCACTTAACATTTCCCATTTTGGGTGTGTGAGGCAAACCCACTTCAACACGGTGAGAATGGCCTAACTGTTGCAGATCTCTACCTTCTGCCACCCCTATTTTGATACAACCATCCCAATATCCATCTACTTCTTGTATTTACTTTTTCTAGTTCAGGGTTGCAGGGGACAAAAATCTTTGTAAACTTTTAGTTACCTAAAGATTAGCCTGGCTTCAGTAAATTCAGATAGGACAGATGGTGCGTAATCCACTGATTTCAAACACATTATAATATTATTAATATTCATACTACGTGTAATGTATCCTGCAGTGTTATATGTACAATGCCTGCTTCAACAGCCGTGCAGCTCTTGTTACTTAAGGACAAAACAATGAAAAGTAAAAACAGCAACTCAAAAATATTAAACAAGGGTGTATCACTGGTAGATTTTTTTAGTTATTTAGTAACAGGAATTATAACAATAAGATGAGCAGGGGTGAACATTCACAATTATGTAAATCCAGAATCTAGTTAGGACTGCTGGTTCATGAAGTTGCAATAATTAAACAAAAATGTATGACTTCTTTTATACCCGATATATCTCAGCCCCTGGACCCAGATTCAAGTAACAGTCTGGCTGCTGTCTTTGCCAGAATTGCGTGTCCTCCTGGTGTGAGTTTGTCTTTCATATAGCAGCTGGCAACAGTAAACTGTCTGTAAAGGAGTGATCACGTGTGTGTGTGTATGTGTATGAGCATGCCCTGTGATGAACTAGGCCAGAGATGGTTTTTCGTCTACTATCCCATGCTGCCAGGTTTGGCCTTGGCCACTCCCAACCGTCCCCACTCCCCCAATGCTGTATTGAAATAAAAGTATTGAGAAAGTGAATAAATCAATGAATAAAGATATATAGAGAGGGACAAGTTAATATATCAATGCAGTCAGACAAATCACATTTTCACTTTTGAGAAAGCTATTTTTACAGGTGACTCTTTAAATCAATGCAAACTTTTGGCAAACAGTCAAACAGTTCAGCCTTGATCTAATTAAAAAAAACTCATTTATAGACCAGTACACCTCCGCTACTAATGTACTGAAGTTGTTGATAGATAGATGACATAAGATTAGATTTAAAATGTTTAACTATCAGCTACTTTACAGCCTTGGTTTAGTTTTTATATCTTTCTAACAGCCCTGATGGTGCATCTCTGTGCTGTCCCACTGCCTACTGTTCTCTCATTACTAAGTGCGCCGCTTGTATGCTCCATTAGCCAACTCTTATATATCATGACAGCCTGCCTGGCTCATTGCTTCACTACATCCTCAAATCAATCACATATCAAAGCCTCTCAAGTGATGAGTCTATGGCTGTTCTGCTCCACACTATCAGTCTTAATCTTAAACCATATATTTTATAGTGGACACCATCCTAATGCACTTTACAAAATAATTTACAGCTTTATGATTTTTACCCAATAACCAGGAACACATACACATGGTGCCACTTTGTTTGAATAGATTTTTGGCAAAGGCTGATTTGGATAAAGTTTAAAAACATATATACACATAGATACATATACAGATTGAAAAGGAAGAGTTATAAAAATAGTGTGAGGGAGTGCCCAGCTGGCAAGTGGCTGCCAGAAGCAATGGCACAACCAAATTGTCATAGTTTTGGCAAACATTAATAAAGTAAATTCCAAAAGAAGGCAGAACGAGTTGTGCCACATATACTAGAGTGGGCAGGAGGTAGGATTGCCAGCACAACCTGCCATCTTGTCATATTCTCTATGAATGTTAAAGGGCAAGTAGCCCAGCAAGTGAACAGAATTTCCGACCTTCTTAAAAAAAGAGTTAGTTTAGAAAGGGCAGGCAAGAAGCCACCAGACATCTTGGCCAACTTGTGGTAGTCTTGGGATACTGTTTGAGAAAGCTGGGACCTGGTAGCCCAGTCAATGGGGAGTTTGGGATTACTGAATAGAGGCCAGTTCTCTCCTGCCTAACCAGTGGGGAGCAACGTAGTGTAGAGAATAAGCAGTTCAAAGAATCTGCCTCTTAAGAGCAACAAAAAGCCAAAGGTTTCACAGATACAAGAGGCAACAAAAAGAAGTTCTAGTAAAGTGCCACTTTAGCACAAGTAGTGTCACACCTGACACTTCAGAAATGATTCTACAGGTTAACCAGAGGTGATCAATAAACTGGGTTTAAAGCTGCCTCCCAGTCAAGAGCCAGTAAAGTCAGGAGGTAAGCTGATACACAGGCCAAACTAGCAAAAGGAACACACTCATGAGAGAATAAGGGAGATGGGAGGTGAAAAAAGGAGTGATTTGTCAGGGATTGTCTTATGGCCAACAGTTGATCCAGCCCACCAGATCGGCAGGGTATCACTACCAACCTGTGTAGTCAAACCCGGAGAAACAGTAGTTTGTTATTTGGCCTGTTTTTTAACATTGTGGTTTTCCCTACCTTCAGTATTTCATTAATATGGGAGCATTGTTGAATGTGTTTGACCTCCATCCATCCATCCATTTTCCAACCCGCTGAATCCGAACATAGGGTCACGGGGGTCTGCTGGAGCCAATCCCAGCCAACACAGGGCACAAGGCAGGGAACCAATCCCGGGCAGGGTGCCAACCAACCGCAGGACACACACACCTCCTTGGTGTTTTTCTGAGTGCAAATGCCTGCCACAATGATAGATAGATAGATAGATAGATAGATAGATAGATAGATAGATAGATAGATAGATAGATAGATAGATAGATAGATAGATAGATAGATAGATAGATAGATAGATAGATTTGAAGTCACTATTGCAGCACTGTGCTAAATTAGACACAGCTGATTTAAAATGTGTCATCCATTGCACTGACAGACAATAATATTTAAAATGTAACAAACTGCAAAGAATAGCACTTGGCTGATCAAATATTTAACAACTGCAGTACAAAGTGTTAAAAGTTGACAACTAATTCGGGCAACCCTAGATTAGAACAGCCTTGGGCTTTGGTTTCCTCTTTAGATAAGGTTTGCTAAAACAATTCATCACGATCACACAGCTAGCTTTTAGCTCACAGTTTTGAACAGCTCAGAAAAGGAACACCACACTCAGCCTACAAACTTGGTAAACAACTCAGCAGTTGCATGTAGTAGGCTCAGGCAAAGCAGACAATGCTTGCTGCAGAGTCCACCCCCATTTTCAATAAGGTGAGCTCACTGAAAAGCTGCCATTGGCCAGAGCAGTGTGGGAGTGAGGTACTTTCATTCCTGCTTATTGTGCAATATATCATAAACAGCGAACTATGGATAGGACTTCAGAAGAATAAAGGGCTCAGTAATAGGCCAGTAGGAGGCTTGCTTTCCTAGTATGGTGACATGGTTCAAAAACTAATATGTTATGTATCAATTTTCATTGTATCAAATGCACCATCAGAGAAAAGAAAATGAACTGGGTTGACATGATATAGTTTCTGTGATATAAGGTGGACTAACTGTGACGTACAGCACCAAACTAATAAATACAGGTATAAAATGCAAAGAATTATTATTATTATTAAAAAGACACTGCCTGCATTACTTTTTATTTTTAGCTTTTGCTTACTGACAATAAATGTAACTATTAATGTGATATTCATTTTAAGGTTAGAGATGTGATGTTACTTTATGAGGTTACAGCTTAACTTTTTAAGGGACGATCAGTCCAACATCAGCTTTGCTCTTTTCTTGGGCATCTGTCGTTAAGCACTTATGCAGTGGGATTTCATTTGAGGATTATGTAGATTGTGAGTGGGTGAAAGCATCCCTTTAAAGTGTGCAGAGAAATTATTTAAAAAGTGAGGTGAATACACCTAGTGTATAACAAAAAGACTCAACAAGCACATACACATTTATTAGGCAAAAAGGAACAAAACTGAAAAACAAGTAGACAGATGTCCAAACGTTAATTCAGTAATAAGAGAGTAAAGCACAAAAACAAAACAACAATGGAAAATGGCAATTATATTTTATGTAAAGCAAGTTTTATTTACACAGTACAATATACAGTACAATCCACAACAGTTCCATTACACCATAATATAAAAACAGTTTTGCTAAGGAACAGTCAATTTCCCATTTTCATTTCTTAACTGAAGACCATCACCCCTCAAAGTCATTGCACCAAACGTCCATACTACACACTTATCTTTTGGATTTAATATCAATATCTCTCTTAATTTTCCTTTCTAGCTTCCTTTCCAAAATCTTTTCACCCACTGCACAATTCTGGTCACAGACCTCTTTCTCAGGTACACCTGGCATCCGTTCCCTTGAACTTCTGCTATTCCCAGCTAGCTAATCCTTCCACATTCGCCCACACTTCTTATGCCGAACTGGACTCCCAAAACATGCATCTAATTGTCTCCATCTGGGCACAGTCTGGTTTTGGACATGTCCTTGTCTGTGTTAAGACTTGTCTATACATCCTCTCCCTCATACATAATCCTCCCCACACCATCTTCCATTTCAAGTCCTTTAAAGTATTTTCCAGCCCCTTTGGCTATACCACTGTCCATACCCCCACTCCCCCCCCTCACCCCCCCCCCCCCCCCCCCCCCCCCCCCCACCCACTTCAAACTTTGTTTCTGCTGCTCTCCTGTTTTGGTTATTGAGGCGCTTTCAAATAGTACCTCCTGTTCAATATGGGATGATCGATACGCCACACCACACCACTGCATTAAGGGGCACAGACACCATCTTTTAGGAATTGTACTGGTTTGTGTATGACAAGGAAGTCTAGTAGTAGTGACCTGATGTGAGAGAGTGCAATGTTTTTGCAAAAAAAAAAAAAAAAAACAAATGGACAAGGACAAGGAGAAGGGAAAGGCATCATAAAAGGACAAACTGAATGAAGATGCAAATTAATGCTATTTAAACAACTTGAGATAAATAAGCTTACTCCTCTCAAATACATTGACATTTTAAGGAAACATATTTTGAGTTTGTTGTCTTGCATTTTCTGAACAAAATAATAGTGTGATTAAAAAAGCTAAATCTGTTTCAAAGTGAAGTTCTTTATTGAAGATCAAAATCATATTTATCAAGACTGAGACTTGTATAATTTCTCAAATTTGTCGCTGTTGTCATAATGGCCAGTTTTGCACTCTAATCCAGTACAAGCTCCGTTTACTGTTGCTGTGTATTGTGTAGGCCCATTCAGTTTTCCTTTTGTTGAGTGTAGTATGATTTTTTGTGGCCTAGTTTGTATTGTAAGTTCACATTGCTTGACGGACTTATAATATGAGGGGGTCATCATTTATTTCTATATATACAGGGTGCCCACAAAAACACTCCTTGATTTTAAATGGTTACAAAACCTAAATTTATTGGAATATTCTTTCACCTTTGAGGCTACAGTTTCATCAACTCATAAAGTTTCATATGGTATCTGTTGATTACATACACTCGATGTGCGCCCCACTTGTTACTTGGCAAACATTGATGCGATAATCGAACTCGGACCAGACTCTATCAAGCATATCCGGCGTGATTGTGTTTATAGCTTCAGTGATGCGTTACTGCAAATCATCCATAGCTGCGGGTAGTGGAGGTACGTACACATCTTTCACGTACCCCCAAAAGAAAAAGTCACAAACAGTAATGTTCGGTGATCTCTGGGGCCACTTGAGGAACACCTGGTCATTTTGTCCAGTGCGACCAATCCATCTGTTTGGCAGGCACTCGTTGAGAAAATTACGGACAGCAAGATGCCAGTGCGGTGGTGCCCCATCTTGTTGAGAATGGTAGTCACCTACCTCAGTAAGTTGTGGAATCAACCAGTTCCTTAACATATCCAAGTACCTTTGGCCAGTAACGGTTTGATCCTCAAAAATAAACGGACCATACACTCTGCTCTGATATGGCACAAAACACATTACATTTTGGAGAGTCACATTCAACCTTCACTGTGGCATGTGGTTTCTCACTCCCCCATATCCGTATATTGTGCCTGTTGACCTTTCCATTTAAGTGGAAGGTCGACTCATCACGGGAAAAAGAAGAAATGTTTTGAGTTAATGTATTTTCTGTCATCTTATTTATAAACATATTCCAATAGGTTTTGATTTTGTAACAGTTTAAAATCAAGGAGTGTTTTTGTGGCCACCCTGTATAAAATCCAACATTTGTCTGCCTGTCTGTCTGTCTGGATGTCTGTCCACTTTTCATGAGAGAGCAACTTAACGGATTTAGATCAGGTTTTTTTTCTATAATTTGCTTGAACATTCTGGTTGATTTTGCTAAGTATCACAGTTTGCTTACAGCAGCCATTTATAAGTGTCAATTGAAGAGAGGGGCTGCAGGCCAAAGGCAGGGGGAGGCAGGACCTCAGGAGTAGGGAGCTGGGTGGAGCCATCCTTACTCACGTGAGAGGCTGTGGGCCGAGGGGGGGGGGGGGGGGGGGGGCGGGTCGGGGAGCATAAAATTAAGCAATTGGTGCTCAAATTATTTGACCTGCTGTCTTGGATATACATTTCAATAAATACTGTTTTAGAACACAATGATTTGGTTCATTATCCTAAAGAATTTTTAAATTCCATTAATACACCTGGCATGCCGCCCCACGACTTAGCATTGAAAGTAGGACCACCGATTATCCTTTTGAGAAACCTGAGCCCACCCAAACTTTGCAATGGTACCCATCTCCAGGTCTGTCAGCTACAGAACAGCATCTTAGAGGCAATAATCATCACAGGATGTGGCACTGGCGAGAGAGTTTTAATCCCTCGCATTCCTCTAATCATGATGGAAATGTACTTTCAATGCAAGAGATTACAGTTCCCGGTGAAGCCTTGCTTTGCAATGTCAATTAACAAGGCCCAGGGACAGACACTCAAGTTGGCAGGAGTTGGCTCGCTTTACATTGCTTTCTCCCAGGTTAGCTCCCCAAGGAACCTGTATGTCCTTGCCTCTGATAAAACACAAAAATATTGTATATGAAGAGGCCCTCAGATAGGAAACCTATCAATATAAATTGTTCTCAATACAAATTACATTTATTTTTTTTTAATTGATTTTCACAGTTTGTCCTGTTTCACTACTATGCGGGTGGAGCCGCTGGGGACAGCTAGTTATTTATAACAGTGCATTTTGTTATTTATTCACTTATTTCTTTATCAGCTTATTTTTTTAAATATGGCCTGTTTGAAATGACCGACTTATTAATGTAAGTATTTTTCATCAACTTACAGTTTTATAATGCATTTTCATTGACAAATATAAATCAAAAGTTAAATTGATTTAATTTTGGCTTTATGTTATGGCACACAAAGAAACAGTAAAAAAAAAAAAAAACAATTAAAAAAAAAAGGTATTCATTATTCACTACTCTGCTCAGTGTTTTCTGAAATTTGGCTTCCACTTGAGCCATTTTCATTTTAGTGCATTAAAACTAATTGTATTTTCTAGGTAAGCGTATATTGTTTATCATGTAAAGAATTCAGCAGCATATTATGTATTATGAACATCTCTAAAATTTTTAAATTGAAGTTAGTGAGGTGGAAAAAAGTGTACATCCTGTTAATAAGGCAGAGATGCAAATTAAAAGTACACAATGTCCTACATCTTAGACAAAAAGGAGAAAGCATTCAACCACTCCTCAGTTATTGAGTGTCACCTTCTAGTGCAGTGTTCATCTGCAAGAGGGTACTGTCTGTTAAAACATTGCTGTGGAATACACAATTCAGGCCTTAAAATCCTTTTTATCATCAAAGGTGCCAACATTTCAACAAGCTTTAAAGTCACACTTTTTTTCCATTTTTAAATAAAGTATATTGATCATCACAGCCTGTGAAAGAGGTGAGTGAGTAAATTCACAGATCCATTGCTTGCAGTTAACAGTCTTCTTACATCACTGGGATTTCAGGGATATATTTACATCCAAATCCATCACTTTTTGCTTGCAAGACTTACATATTACATAACCACAGATGGCACTCAGATAGGAGCCTGCCACAGCCAGGAAATTAACATCTTTTCCTTTCACAGTATTTGAACAGATATAAGAAAGCAGCTGACGAGTGCAAAGAGTGATAAGACTATTTTATTCTTAGCCCATGTTTCTGAGATATGCCACAGTGATCATTACACTAATGCATTTACTGCCCTTGACTCTTTATTTATTTGAACACTAAGAACACTTAATACCTGAAGGGAAAGATGATCCATACGCAATATGCAAACATTTCTCTTTTTCTGCCGCCTTCTTCTTTCTTATATCTATTTCTGTAGGTTATAAAGTGTTTCATTTTGACTTTTTTACAATTTCCTAGAGAACATACATTTTTAGTACAACAGATTATTAAGCAAGTATGTATGTACTCTTTAGAACTCTTTACCCATCTTTTTTCAAATAAAACCTCTTTCTTCATATTTAAATGTAAAATGGAAACCCACCTACTTTTAAGACTGAAAGTTTGTAAAATGAGTAGGCTAAAATGTGAGTCTGAATTAGCTTAGTCTCACTTGTCCTGAGTGAGTTTTCACCTTGCACCCAATGCTGCCCAATGCACTGTATCCCCATGACCTTGAACCAGGTAAGAGGGTAGGAAATGGATGGGTAGATTCAGATTTTTTTTAACTTATTCAGTAACATTTAATTTGTTATTATGCTTTGCTTGTTTGTTATTTTGGTTTATTATGCTGCTTTTGATGAGCAAAAATTCACTGTTTGTAAAGATCTATTAATCCAGGGGTGTCAAACTCTGGGCCTGGAGGGCCTCAGAACCTGCAGGTTTTCTAACATTTTCCTAACCAGTTTTCACTGCTAATTAACTTCTTTTCCCTTCATTTTAATAGCCATGTTTTAAGGATTCAGTCCTCTGAATTGATTCTTTTCTTCATTAAATGACAGCCAAACAGAAATGAGACATGAAACGGGCTGACAGATGACCAGCTATACTGGGATTTCAAACTCCAACCAATTTCACTCCAACCAGTTTAATTAGAAGACAATTCTTGTTGCTAATTAAACCTCTTATTTAATTCAATGGCTTGTTGCTGCTCTCATTCTGCCACAGCAGACATATCCAAAATTGTTGATTTTCTGTTTTTTCTAAGAACACTTGTCAAAATGTGTTGGTGACCGGAATAGATCAACGTTACCGAGACCATCACCTTTCTTTATTTTCAGATATTGTGTGAGCTGGTCAAGTGGTGGCCCGTTTTGTGTCTCATTATTTTTTTCGGTTGCTAATTAAGGAAAAAGAAACAACAAAGGGGCCTGAGTCAAGTTAATTAAAATTAAGACAAAAGAAGTTAATTAGCTGCAAAAACAGGTCACTAATGAAGAAGATGGTTAGAATGAAAACCTGCAGCCACTGTGGCCCACCAGGCCCGGAGTTCGACACTCGTGTATTAATCCTCATGAAAGACAATCAGCTTATATAGGTATATATATATATATATATATATATATATATATATATATATATATATATATATATAATTAGGTTAGCATGCCCATTAAACTCACAAGTACAAACTAGCAGCTAGCCTTACAAAAGGACAGAATCAAGTTAAACCTGGGGCACTTGTACTGGCACTACAGCATACCAAGAATACTTTGACAGCATTTATAAAATTAGGTGAACCTGAAAGGGTTTGAATCATTGATTTTTGTTAGGGTCCATGTTGCCATACGCCAGTGACAGCAAGACAATAATGGTGCCAGCAGCTGCAGGCAGGCTTTCACAACCAGGAGAACAGTTTGAAGTGCCCTAGAAGGGTGACACGATGGAAAGACATCTGTTCTTCCAAACATTTATAAGGATACGGTGGTGCCTAACATCATGGACCAAAGACACACAGGGATGAGCCTCCACTCATGGCCTCCATCACAGCAAAAGTCAATGAGCCACAGCACATCTCTGACTGCATCTTGACTGGTGCTATACTCAAGCAGACTGCACTGTCATGTACAGGCAATGGATCATTTTTACCCTAGAATCTGATTCCTTTCTGTTGGCTGATGACAATCAGATTCATACAAGAAGAGAAAATTCAAGGTGGGCAATACTCTCAAACAGCAGAACACCAAAACAGCATTTTTTTACAATGTAGACTACAGTTGCTGATGAGAGTTGCTAGCATCAGCTAGAGTAAATTATGGTATGTAAAGGAGATCCCATACTTGACACGACTTTCTGTATCAGGCCTGTCTAGTGCCATTGTTCAATAAGAAAGTACAGCTCTACCACACTGCAGGAATACTGTATCTGTGTAATGTTAGTACCCTTTCCAGTCGCATGTGTTTGCAATTCTGGAACAGACATCAGCTACTGTCCACTTCACACCCTTCACTACATATGCTATTGCACATCCAACCAGATCATTTGGTATCTGTGTAGTTGCTGTAGCCATTTATATTACAAACCATGACAGTTTTACCCTATTCTAAAAACCTCCATCTTCAGAGGAAAAAAAAAATAGTGATCAAGTTGTGTAACAAATATAACGGGTAATGGATCACGTTTCAGTGTTAAATTAAATCTCTCCCTCGGACAGCATCTACACTGTATCCTGTGAATAATGTAGGTCAGCAAACAACTAAGTGACACAGGTTCTCAAAAGTCTTTGTACGTCACCAACATTGTTAAATTTCTGCTATCACTTCACAGTGAATTTGCATTCAAGATCATCACCCAGGAATCAGCAGTTATTGTGTGTTTTTCTAATCACGTTTGTATTTCCAGTTTGAGCTTTTCCCAATTGTAGCCATGCAGCATATTTCAGCAAGGAGGTACAAATTTGCTCCCTTAAAAGTTGTTGTAGTAAGTTTGAAAAAAAAAAAACAGGCGATCAATATCAGAAATGTATCATTCACTAATCACAGGCTGTATCTTGATTTTCTTAGATTTGAAAAAGCCACCTAGAAAGCCTATGTTTGCTCGAACCACTTCATAAAAAAGAAGACAGCATTATGATGCTCCCGTTTCAAAGAAGCTCATAATCTTGGTGCAGAATCAATAGTTATGTATGTAGAGAATCATTTTTTTTAATTGCTCACCAGCAAACACATAGCTGCATAGCTGGCAGTGTTGCTGCCATGCAGTTCAAGCCATGCAGTGTCTGTAGTCTGCATATTTTTTCCATGTTAATGTAGTTTGTTTTTCTTCACTCATCTCATTGCTGTTTGATTCTAAACTTAAGGTGTTTCCAATTTAGGTGGTTCATAGCCTATACATTTTCCTGAGCTGCTGAAGCTGTGAGGCTCTTACTTTTTTAATAGCATTTAAATCTATATTGCTGTATTTATTCAAATGATGATGATGTCAGAGGGCACCATAATGATCCAGTGCCAATCGAGACACACTAGGCACCAGCATCCCTTGACTGTTAGTTTTTAGTGATGTGAAAGATACATGAACTTGCATGCTTCACTGGTCATTAGAAACAGAAGACACACATTCCTAACATTAGATAACTTAATGTTTACATTAGAGAAGTCTGCACACATATAGGAATATTTTGGGATGGGACCAGAATTTTCATACCAAAAATGACACTGCTTATTTTGCTTGAATATCAAGGGAATCCCTCATTTTTGCATTACTTTTGAATGGTGGGTAGAATATGGCAATCTTAATTCCTGCAATAGTAATGAATAACTAGAAATAGTAATAAAGTTTATCCATAACAAATAATGTTAAGCCTCCATATGCTGCATATAATTTCTCTAATGCCTATAAGAAAAAGTCTGCCCAGTGAGAAATTGTGGTATGCAAACCTGATAGTAACCCTGCTGTAGAGTTGTGTACTTGCAAGTACTGTTGCATCATAGCTTCATAGGCTGAATTGCAGGCTAGTCACATTCTGTCTAGAGTTTGGACATTTGCCTTTCTGTCTGAGAGTTCTACCCAACATCCGAAAGTCATGTGTTTTATGTTAATTTATGACTCTAAATTGGCCCCATGTGAGTGAAAAGTGTGCATATGTGTGGATGTACTTTGTGTTTAACCAGCATGCCATCTAGGATTGGTTCATGCCGTCTAACCAGTGATGCTAAAATAGGCTCTACGCCTGTAACCCTGAACTTACAATATGGAAGTTTAAAAATGAATGGTTGGATATTATATACTTGTATATATTTTGAATTTTCTGGTAAGCTATCCTTCTGGTGAAGTACATTTGTTTCCCTATTTCAATATATCAAGATCAAGAGTCCCCTCATTGTCTAGTCTAAGGCACTAAAACTTTGAAATTGGCACTATTGAAATAGAGACACAATTATAATGGTATTTTAATTTATTTATTACCACACAAAGTTGTGTGTCTTTAGTTATCATGCATAAATCCATTCTGCCAAAAGTAAGCTTTAAGCAAACTACCTGATAATCACTTCTTGAAAATCTCTCACTTTCTCTCTCACTGTCCCTTTTAAATATTCAGGGTTACATCATCCAATCACGTGATAAACCATTTTAGGAAGGATTTAATATCCAGTGTACACTTAAAAAGATGCTAGATGTGCTGTGTTTGAGCATCAAGGTTAAAATTTAGGTTCCTATGTCACTGACAACAGATTTCACCTACATTTTTCCTTTCTACTAAGCCTATAGATTTAATTCAGCCCAAAGATCTTGTGCCAGCATTGAAAAATAAGGATGTTATTTAAATTCTAATTTTATAATGATAAATCAATCAGCCTCCAATTAGCTGAGAACCACCCAGTCTCACTGAGATTGCACAGGTTGATGAACCAGCTGAGGGTAGGGAAAGCTTCAGGGATCTGTGGTATCTGGGGTGAACTTCTCCAGGCTGGTGATAAGGCTGTCCTCCTGGCATTGCAAGTGATCTTCGCTTCCATTTGACACACAGGCATCATCCCACCTGACTGGAAAACAGGACTTGTCATCCCTATCTGGAAAGGGGAGGGTGATTGTCTGGATTGTGGCAAATACAGGGGGATAACACTGCTCTTGGTGCCGGGTAAGGTCCTTGCTAGGGCCATATTCAATGGAACCCGTGGTCACTTGCTCACCTACCAGCAACCAGAACACTCTGGTTTTATGACTAAGAAGTCTACTATCAACCACTTCCTGGAACCAAGGGTTCTCATGGAGCACAAACATGAATATCGGCAGAGTTTCTTTGCAGCCTTTGTCGATGTTTGGAAAGCATTTGACTCAGTTCATCAAGCTGCCATGTGGGACATCCTAAGACTTCATGGCATCCCCCTAAAGTTGCTGGACATCATGGCCGGCCTGTACACTGGTACTGTGAGTGCTATGCAGAGAGGAGGCAGAACCTCTGCATTTTTCCCAGTTGATTCTGGGACTCGTCAGGGGTGTACTCTTGCTCTTAGTTTGTTCAATGCTTGCATGGACTTGGTGTTAGGCAGGGTTGTGGGGTCCAGCCGCTGTGCGGCATCTGTTAAGTGAAGAAAGATTCACTGATCTTGACTTTGCCGAAGATGCTGTGATCTTTGCAGAGTCAATGGAGGCTCTGATCAGGGCTTACGAGAGACTGAGTGAGGAGTCTTAGTGTCTGTTCTTGCAAGTGTCCTGGATAAAAAACAATATTCAGGCCTTTAATGACCTCTTGGGCACAGCCATCAGCAATGTGTCTGTCTGCGGAGAGAATGTCTACCTTGTTGAGAGGTTTACTTACCTTGGCAGCGACATTCATATCTCTGGTGACTCTTCCTATGAAATCAGTAGACAAATTGGGAGAGCATGAGGGGTCATGAGGTCGCTGGAATGAGGTGTGTGGTGCTCCCGATATCTATACAAAAAGACGAAGGTCCAAGTCTTTAGAGTCCTTGTGCTTTCTGTTTTGCTATATGGTTGAGAGACATGGAAGCTATCCAGAGACCAGAGACGAAGACTGGACTCCTTTGGTTCTGTGTCACTTTGGAGTATCCTTGGGTATCACTGGTTTGACTTTTTTTGAGTGAGTGGTTGCTCATGGAGTCCCAAATGAGGTACATTACCTGCATTGTTCGGGATCATCAGTTATTGCACTGCAAGGGTGATCCAGCCCACAAGATCCTCATTGTTGAGGTTCTGAGTGGCTGGACCAGGCAGAGGGGATGCCCACGTAACACCTGGCTGCATCAGATAGATGGTCATTTCCAGGGGGTGAGACTCACTGAGCAGGGTGTAGAGGTTCTGAGTGGCTGGACCAGGCAGAGGGGATGCCCACGTAACACCTGGCTGCATCAGATAGATGGTCATTTCCAGGGGGTGAGACTGAACCGGGTGTCTGCCGACCGGGATTCCGAGCTGTTTCGTCATGTGGTGCGTGTGGCAACACGCTGTACCAGTGCATGCTCTCCAACCTGAGCTGACCTGAAATGAATGGACAGCAGTAACGTTGGCTGGTAGAAAGGCTAGTGTGCAGATCAGCCAAGAACATAGGTACCATTGAGAATGTGGTCAGATGATGACTAAACGGTCTAAGAATAAATCAGACAGAAATTACACAAGGTAAAAGCAGACATCAATGTTGAAAAAATAAGAGAAAATTCAAAACATTTAGAACTATGCAGAGCTGGAAAACTGACTCAACAATGAGTACAAAATGTAAGCTTAAATTGTATGTCTAATTACTGATAAGAAACAGGTGTGCTTAAAGAAAGCAGGTTGGCAGAGCTGTTGCCAAGCAATGGGAAATGATAAAAACAGAGGTGATGCTAGTGGGCATGACACAATTGGAATTTGAAAAGAACTGCTTTCTTTTCTTTTATTTAGAAACTTGGGAGAGAGGAAAACCAACTGATGATAAGGTGACAATGTTACCTAAATGTCCTCTTATATAAAACAATAAGATGTTTAATAAGTAAGAATAAATCATTTAGTCCATCAAGCTCGTTTCATGAACATATACAGTACTTACAAAACCAAAAAGTCCATCCATGCATTACAGGGTTGCAGAGAATATGAGCCTATCCCAACAGCAGTGAGGACAAGAAAGGAAGCAAATGTCTATCACATGACACATTCTCTTTCACAAGAAAGACCCAGGAATAAATACATACTTCACACAGATAGCAATCGTGTCACGAGTCCCTGAAGCTGTGAGGTTCTATTCATATGCATGTCATATATACTAGTATGCATAGAAAAAGTAGTAATTCTGGTTTCAAAGGGAGATTTGGACATATAATGAAATAAATACATTGAAGAATTTTGTAGATTAGAAGACTTGAACCTGGTGCACTCACACATACAGTATATTTAGGAGTGAGGTTTCTTGAAACACAGAAGATGCATAATTTTAGCACTTTCAAGGTTTCCATTTACTGAGATATGCCTGGTTTATTTTTCTTTGGTAACCAATATCTTATCCAAGTTCAGATCATCAGATATTAACAAAAGAATCTCTCAATTTATAGTTGGATTTACAGAAGGTTCAAAGCAATGTTACAGGCCTAATTTTCATTTAAACATGTCACACTCAACCCTATGATTCTCCATCTTCAAATGTGTCTAATCCGATTCAGGTTCATGGTGAGCCAGAGCCTGTCCTAGTATTATGAGGTATAAGGCTCTGTGTTCTTCTTACTCATTTAAAAGAATGAAGCATGCTGTTGATCCACCTGCTTTCTATCCTTTTCTGCTAAGTGAAAACATCATTGTCCGATAAATCATTCTGTGGTACATTTAAATTGATTTGTTTATCTCCCATCGTTATACTCACCAAATTGTTTGTCTATATGTTCCCTATTATTATGCATCATAAAAATGGTAACAGTAACATAATAGGAATTAAAATATCTGAATTCAACAGTAAAGCAGTATTTAGCATGGATGTCTCATATCTCTAAGGAGTTGGGGTTGATTTGCAGTCTAAACGTTTCCTGTGTACAGTGCCTCCAAGGGTTACTCCAGTTACACTTGGCAGTCAAGTGTGTAACGGGTTCTCTTTGCTCGGGTGGCACTCCCTTCTTCCTTGGTCTTCCATGACACAAACTTGGGTCTGCATATTGAACAGATGGCAGAAAGAAATCATTTTAGGCAGTTGAGCCAAAGGAGAGCTCTGTTGGCTGAAATGACTATTCAGGCTTCTGACCACGAAGGTGTCTTCACAGTGGGCTTTTTTTTTTCTTTTTTTCTTTATTTCGTCTTATACGATTTCTCGTATTAGAAATTTGTTAGTTTTCGCATACCCCTTGGGGTTAGAGCGCAGGGTCAGCCATTGTACAGCGCCCCTGGAGCAATTACAGGTTAAGGGTCTTGCTCAAGGGCCCAGCAGAGTAGGATCTCTTTTGGCAGTGACGGGGATTCGAACAGGCAACCTTCAGGATACCAGCGCAGATCCTTAGCCTCAGAGCCATCTAAGACCTGCTACACCTGCATTTGGTGAATTGTTGCAATTATATTGGCCTGGAAGGGCTGGCATCCCATGTTGGATTGTTTTTTTATTGGGCTACTTCCTGAAAATTCATTAAATGGAGTGATGAACTCAGATGGTATAGACTCCTTAATAAAAGTTACATTCCTCAGGAATAAAACAAAAATGGAGTATGCAAGAAAGAATTTTACATTTACTACGTTTTAAATGACTATAGGCAATGCAACATACATCTTAAAAGAACATACAGTAGGAGCGCTTCTTTATTCAATCTGAAAGGACTGGGAAGGTACAAATAATCACTTATTACTGGCATCCATTTGGCTTGGTGCTGCCTCTTGCTGTGATCCACACAAAGTGTAATCTGTTGGTTTTTCAGGTGAGTTTACAAGCCACCCAGTTTTCATCAAGACAGTTTAAAAGATATTTTTAAATGGCAGAAGGGCATCTGCTATTAATACATGTCCAGACAAACACTACCAACGACTAGTTCAGCTTGTGGTTTAAATGTGGACAAGTTGGCAAGAGAAGGGGGAGGGTTGGGTTCACTGACCTTGCCTTTCATTTGTGAAACAATACTGTATTCATTCATGCAGAATCTCCTTTAGCCAGCACTCCATAATACTAGCTACATCATCTGAGATGAAAGAACAGCCTGTGAAAGAACAATGTCTGGGTCTGAGAGTGCCTGGTCAACTTAGAAAAACATTCAGTTGGCCAACAACCTAAGTAATACCCATGAGAGAAAAGAAACTTGTCATTTTGATTCAAAAATCCCCAACATAAAAATGTAAAAATGTCAAAAAAAATGTAAAAATCATCCAGTGTTGAAAGTTTTTTGAACATGAAGTGGAATGTCAATGGGCAATCTCAGCATTATTAAACTGCTCTAAATTGGAAGCACCATTGTCTGCATTTTTAAACAGGTGCTTGGGCTGTGGCAGGTGAAAGTTTAAGGTGTGCTAAGGTTTATTTCTGTCATCTTCCCTTAAAATGCTGGGGTTCTGTTTTGTCAGGTCTGTCCATATTTTATGTCGCCTGTTCCATTACAGACTAGCGAGGGAGAATTGGCAACAAAGGATATCATACAAGGTGCCAGTCCACTGTAGAGCACACTCTCAGAACTTATCTGCATTTTTGGGTTGTTAAGAAAAGTGGAAATAACTTCACATAACGCTCTCAAACCCAAATAACCTAAATCAGAATCACAGGGGGCTAAAGACCATTCCAGTTGAGCTTAGGCACAAAGCAGAAAACAGCCATGGACAGGGAACCAGGCTGTAACAGGGTCCATTCATCCACCCACACTACCACTCAATCTCCAATTAACCTAACCTGCACAACATTGACAATATGGGAGAAAACCAGAGTACCTGGAAGAAAACCTACACAGATGCAGTGAAACCTGTAAACTACTCATGGACAATGTCTGGCTTCAGTATTCAAACACAGGATACTTGATCCCTGTTTTTAGAAGTGCTGCCCAGTACACTACTGTGCCACCCAGAAACTGAGATATCTGAAGAAAATGCACATAAACAAACAGAATATGTTCTCACTTGACTGTAAAATGATGGTATCCCTGGAGTTATGAGGGAGCAGCACTAAGAACTACACAATCTATTTTATTAGTGTAATTTATTATCTGATATATTCTGAGAGTGCTAAAGCAAAAACAATGGCCTAAAGAAATCTTTTTTCCCCCTCGGTTTGTGTGAGCCTATGTGTGTGTGAGAGACAGAGAGAGTGACTCTGATCACAAAGAATGGTTATAATATTACTCAGCATTTGCCAATGTTGGCAGAATCTCTTGATCTGCGGTTTACTGGCATTCAGCAGAGGTTTGTCATTTTGGATTATATCAGCAATCTGCTCCCTTTGTGGGCAGGCGGTTGTTGCACGGACATTGAAGAAGCCTCCTCACTCATCAACCGCCCACTCTGGATTGCTCAATAATAGCCATTCTGATGAAAGTCAAATATGACTCTGGCACATGCAGCCTGTGTAGGTAATAACAGATGCATAAAAACCTTTCAGAGTGGGTCAGGTGTGTGTGTGTGTGTGTGTGTGTGTGTGTGTGTGTGGTGGGGTGAGTTAAATGTTTTAATAGTGTGAAATCAACTTTAATATCCCCAGCCTGTGTGTGCATGGCCTTGTGACACAATTGACATGCAAGCAACCATTCTTGTAGCTCTCATTAATGAAGTGTACAGAAGGCAAAAGCACTTCACTTCAAGGAAATAGGCAGTGTTCCTGTTTCAGATGATTGGTGGTATCACAGTACCAGCAATCTCTCTTGATTTCTGCTATCCATGAACACACTTTTTAGCATCTATGAGACCAAGACAAGCATAAATGACTACATGGGGTTACTATTTAGTGTGTATAATAATCATACCTCAAACGTCTGTCAAAACACAGTTCACAACACTGTCTACCGTTGGGAGACAAATTAAGTTTCATTCAATTGCTGATGACCCTAAGCTCTGTTTATCAATAAGACTGATTAATATCTGTTCTTACACTGCACAAAAGGAGCAGCTTCCATCTCCACTGCTAATTATGACAGTAATAGTTTAATACTAATTACTATTTCTGTCTGTCTTCAATCTATGCTATTTTTCACCATAACTCTGTATTTCATTGATTTTCAATCTTTAAAGATTAACACCCTCAGCCCCAAAATATGAAATAATAAGCTACAGTATATACTGTAAATTCCTAGTATTACTAGCTGTTGATTTAAAAAACTAAAACATCTTTAGCATTCAGCATTTAGTTATGACATATTGAGCAGAAATATTTCTGAGAAAGACTGATCAAGTATTTAATAGCATATTGTGCCAAACAATTTAAAAATGTTGCTTTGATTGATGTCAATGTGTTTTGTTAAATCACTGCTTGTCATCATATATTTTAAGAAAAATTACTGTCTGTTTAAGATTTCCTGCTCCCTTCTTTATTTAAAGGGATATACATGTTATATTTACGCCATTTTTCCAAGTAATTTCATAAGACACTGATCCAATTTATCAAAAATTAAGTCAAAATTTGTCACATACAATTATACACACAGTGCAAATTGTAATTAAATGATTAATTGCAGAAATTCAACAAAAATATAAATTTGAAAAAATTATACTTGTACCTGCAGTAATTACCATTTTAAACAAACTAACTCCCGTTTCCTTTCTGAAAGCTCCAAAACTCTTTCCTGTCTTTAAAAAATCGGGCATCATGCTTCAGCACATTCATTGCTTAATATTGTCATGTCAACTTTGTACAGAAAGTTATGCCTCTTCTTGGATCCAGAATTGGACTGAGCAGGTTCAAAAATGTAAACATTTGTGGCAAAAAGACCAAGAGTGCATGCTTAATATTGTAGCTCTCTGAATAGAGAATATCAAAACCAAGAAATAACACTTGATCGCATTCTAAACACGAAGATCATTATATCAATTTTTTAATTAAAAAAATAGTAAATTGCTAACAGCAAATTAGGCTCATAGAAATAAGATACATTCAGACCTAAACAAGTAACATAGTCTTGCAAGTAAGACTCTTTCATAATGGCTACAATTTAGATATTAAAAAATGGACACTTAAGAATGTTGCTAGTTTGGGTTTGTTATCAATGGATTTTAGGCTTATATAATAAGAGTTAATGGGTTTTCTTTAGAGCTCAATGTCACTCACTATGTAAGTCAAAAATGGCTTAATACTACTGGCCTCCTGTTTAGGTCCATTCATAATAACCAGTTCTTAATTTTTACTGGACAAATGGAAAAGTTATTTTTTTCGGTAAGTCTGTAACATACTCATAATGCTGACTCATGATTATTCCGAGCCTGCAATTTAACTGGTAAGCAACCACCCTTCCATTTTTTTTACATTCTTGTTCTTAATTATGGATATGTTGATCTATGAAACCAGCAGTGGAGGGAACACCAGTTCATCACAGAACACCTCAAGCCACCAGTAACACTCATACTGGACAGTTTGGAGATATTAGTCAACCTAACTGCTTGTCTTTCGACTGCAAGAACACACAAAGAACATTCAGACTCCAAAGTAGGTGCAGATTATCACTGTGCCATCATCCGGCCCTGCTGCAAAGTATCTGCATATCAATAACATGTAACAGCTCATTGGGTACATGAGAGGTTAGCATCACTCATACTTGGCCAATTTAGACTGTAAAATGAATCAAATATTCTAAACTTTGCAATGTGGGGGGAAATCCATATAGGCATGAGGAGAATGAGAAAAGTACAGCTGGGGTGAGATTTAAACCCAGGAATCTGGAACTGTGAGGCAACAGCACAAACTACTGCCCCACCAAAACACCCATAAACAAATTCATAAGAAATAAAATGAACTAGACAGGTTTAAGACTGCTGTGCTATATGTTAACATGATTTACTGCACAAGAATCTTGTTTACTATGTACAGAATTTGGCAACCTGAGGAAAAGAAATAGTGTGCCAGGGTGCTCTCTGTTTAGTTCCAGACACATACAGGTATGGCTCATATTTAATTTTCCCTTGGGTAAAAAAAATCTATCTATCTATCTATCTATCTATCTATCTATCTATCTATCTATCTATCTATCTATCTATCTATCTATCTATCTATCTATCTATCTATCTATCTATCTATCTATCTATCTATCTATCTATCTATCCTCTTCAGAGAAGGGTTAACAAACTTATGGTGCTATACAAACATTCACAGCAATCCTTAACTGGCTGGCCATCCTAAGAAAACAGATTGTTCTGCCTCTATCTACTGTAAAGTTAGGGTGGTCTCTTAACCCTTACAATCACGTATCTCATTTAATAGCCTTAGACTCCAACAACTTAGGAATTGATGCAGCCTCCACATAGCTCTAGTGTCAATTGGTGTATGTGTGAGGCCTTACCAAACTTATATATAACCATTTGGGGATACAGATAGTGCTGATGTAGTTTCAAACTCATGGAGCAGCTCAAAGGATGTTACAATGTCAAATCTGGGATGTTTGTAAACAATAAATGTAGAATGTCAAAAAATTCAAAAAGTATCTCAGTAGTACTGTAATGGACAAAGATTACATCAGTGGTTGGTTCCTACCTTTTGTTGCTGGTATAGGCACATGTGTCCCCATGGACCCTAAATCAGCTTACATTAATTTAAGAATATTATTCTGTGTTATGTTATCTAATAAGGTATCTCTGGAATAATTAGGCATTCATTATAGTGCCCATGCTCAAGTGTTTTTCCTTATATTTAGCATTTGTTCCCTGATACCAATGTCCTTTCATGCTCTTCACATAATGCCCTTATAAGACTTGAAGACTAAAACAACAGTTTCCTTTAACTTCAGCTTCCTTTAATAATCACATTGTGGAATGTTTTCTTCAGTTTTTTCATTCCTTTTTTAAACTCTATTTTTACAGCCTTGGTTTCTGAATTTTGTAGCTGTTCTTGGTTTTTGCCACTGATGTTGCATATATCTGTATTTCATTTCTGATCCTTACTTTCAAAGAAAGTGACAGATATGGATACCTGCTCACTTGTTAGATTGTTCGGCTGTAGGGAACTTAAGGTGCAGGGCAGACTCTTCTGAGAATACTGAAACACAGGATTTTATTTTAGTTGTTTTATATTGTTCCTTCTGCTCTCTGCTCTTCACATACTGTATGTATGAGTCAGATAGACAATATATTTGTGTCTCATTTAACCAGTGCGTAACTCCTACGTTTTGCATCAGTGTCTACATTTTAAAGGTGATAATACCAGGAACCATAATAACCATCCACTTTCTTCATTCACTTTTGTAATCATCAGACTTGAACCCATAACCTAGCTTTGAGTGCAATGTAGGAACCAGTCATGGACTTTGGGCTTTAGAAGAAACAAGTACTACCCGGACAAAACCCATGAGGACAAAGTTCCAGTGCCATACAGAAAGAGCTCAGAATCAAACCCAGGCTCACACAGTTGAGAATCAACTGCCCTAACCTCCGTGCCACCATGCTGCCATCTATGTCCTTTAGTCCACCCATTTTTTAAAATGTTTATTCTGTATAAAGTCACATGTCATGATTTCATTATTTATTACTTAGGGTATATTTATTTATGTCTATTTATCCCAATTATTAGCAGTAATATCACAGAGATAGCCACTTTTGTGTGCCAGTTGATTTGATGCCACTTTACTTAGTATATTAAGCTTGAGGTCAGGAAATTACTTTCAAAAGCATCTGAATTCTTTAAAGAACAGTTTTAGGATTTAACCGAGCATTTTTCTACAATTATGAGGTTGCCATGTCTGAACAACAAGTTTGCCGTCCTCTGATCATCTCAGTTACATGAATATGGTCCACAACCTCAGAGGGGATTGGAGCATATCCTGGCAGCACAGGGAACTAATTTAAAAATCATATGAAAAATGAGTATCACCACATACCACATTGGTAGGCAGAAATTAGCTAGTGTTCATTTGTATCTGACATCAGTCACAGGGGATACTCACTAATCCTGGACCAATGTGGAGTCGCCCTTTTAACCAGTACCAGAAAGAAATCCCACAAAGAAATGGGGAGAATGTCCAAATTCTACACAGAGAAGGCCTGGGTCAGTAATTAAACGTTGGATTCTCATGTTGTGAGACAACAGTGTTAACCACTGAGCCACTGAAACAATTTCAGCATTGCACAGTAATGTAAAAAATAATACCTTTAGGAAATAGTTGAATATGAAGATAGAAACAGTCTTTGTTTTCTATAATATGCACCTTTCTGGGTGATTGCCATCTGCCAGTGCCATAGCACAAATTTTACACATAAAGCGCCTAGGCAGGTTAAGTGACTAGCTCAGGGTTGAAAAGTGAGTCAGACTTGGCTCACAGCTTTGTGGTTTCTAATCCATCTCCTTAACCACAACACTACACCACCAACCCTGAAGCTGGGATAGAAGCTTTGTTCCTATAAACAAAGTAGAGCAGAAAGTAGAAAGTAGAAAAATAGCAGGACCTTTAGAAGAAAATACATTATACATTAAAATACATTATTCCAATCAAAACTTGTGTGTCAGTACTGCCCTGATTCATGCACTGCCACATTTCCTGCAGATGCTGCGTGTTTCTCTCCTGCAGCCAATCTGTCCCTGCCTCTCCCTACCAGTCCAGATCTACTCCATTTGTAAGAAGGCGTTACCCTAATGAAAAGGCAACTATGAAGATCAGAAGCTAAGCGCTTGACATCCTTCTAAACATTACTGGAGTCAGATAATCCACACCATGTCCATAGTGGCAGGAGTCTGCCCTGGTAGCACTGGGCAAATCACTGGAACTACCCCATTTGTACACACTCTCATTCCACTCAAACAGGAGCAGTTTTGAGCCCTTTATTCGACTAAGTGTGAATTTTCTGATTCAGTTTTCCTTAATTTCCTGTGGTATAATTAATTTCCTCCAATACTTTATAATAATGCCCCATTTATCTGACTGGGAAATACAGGTGAAGATGTTAAATAAAAGGATGACTGTTGCTACTTCTCCTGGAGTTACTTACTACTTAGCTACAGTAAACCAGCCTTCGACCAGTGCCACAATGCTTAAGCAGGAGTCTATTACTATATTGCCAGCACAGCTATTTGGAGTGTATTTTACCTAGCTACTCTTCCTCATTTCTTTCTTCTCTCTCAGATTCCATGCTATTGTCTGGAGGTTAAATTGGAGGATAGGAACAAGTGACTGAGCGAGAGAAAATTGATTCCCTTTTCATAGATTTTCCAGTTACTCTTGCCTGTTCAGGGATGCTGGGAGATAGAGGCTGATCCTGGCAATAGAGAGACATGTGCCAATTTACCACATGGGTTCAGAAAACAGATGGATGGCTTCCCTCTTATTATTGTAAAAATAAAAATTTCAGACTATCATGAATTTCACAGTCATTTATTACCTGTAAAACACATACCATATTGAGCTTCATTAGTAAACATTTGAGAAAGAAAGTATTATTTTTAAGCACATAGTTACATGTGGCAGAAGAAAATTTTTGGGCTGTACCTTTGAATAAACAGATGGCCATCTTTTTTAAAAGGCTTGCTGTCTTTTTAGTTTTGGCAGACTCTTTAAAGGCGGACCTGAACTTTTGTTATAAGTCTCACACTGCCAAGTTTCCTGTGAGCTCGACACATGCAACTTGACTTGGAAAAAACATTCATTTTAGTTGCAATCCACATTTCTCTGCTCTGAAAGTGTTAACCAAGTTTCTTCTTTTTTTTATTTTTAAAATCATTGCACACTGGTTGAGGTTCTGCTCCCACATCAGAAACCACACGCTTAAAAAGTCAGGTCAGTCCGCCTCTGTCACTATCTGAACACCCACGGCCAGCTGAAACTTGAATTTTCAACTTCATCAAAAAAACAATGACATCAGCCTAGCAACAGGCCTTAGCCAATGAGAGAGCACAAAAACAGCCAGGGCAGCCAACCACTTTTTTGTTTTTCTAATACTGTACTTAGAACAGCAAAAAAAGAAGCTGAACGTGTTCTCTGATTCATATCTATAAAGCAAGAAAGTTAACCAATCCTAACAGCAGAACAGAATAGAGGAACTAGTGATAGAAAGGCAACACAGGTGCAATAAGTGGCAAAAACATGTATAAGGCATGCCATTAGAGATGAAAATGGGAAAATAAATACATTCGGTCATTTTACTTTTTCTTTTCTGAATATTTAAAGCAATCATTACTGGCATAAACCCTCACTGACAGTGACAATGGAGGAGCCACATATTCCAAATACAGAAACACCTTTCTACAAGAAACAATTAAACTGCTCATCCTCAAAAGAAAACTTCAAAAGCTGCTATGGCATATCATAATTTAGAAGAACAACTGAGCATGCGAGCCAACATGTCAGATCAGTCTTCTAAAACTTTCAGACAAATGGAATCATTGCAAGATATTTTGGAGCTTCCAAGAACATATTTGCAGTGCTGTGTACAGTATAAGTGCATTGTGAGGGATTGGCATCCCATCCGGGGTTAGTTCCTTCCTTGTTTCTAATGTTCTGTCTTCCTGTGGCTCTAAAATTAGATTAAGGGATCAGTTGATGGAATTAATTCTATTACAGAGTTGTATGGAGTAGAAGCATTAAGCACAATGCTGGAAAATACATGAGTGTGAACATGGGGAGAATTTGGAAATTCTTCATATATAAAGAACAGACTGGGAATTGAATTGATGTCCCTGGAGTTTTGATTTGGCAGTAATAACTATTTCACTATCATGTCGCCTCTTCCAACAAATTATACTAGTTACAAAATTGGCTTCCTTGCGTATCCATGCAGGTGGCACAGTGGTAGTGCTGCTGCTTTGCAATAAAGAGATTGTGGGTTTGCTTCCCGGGTCTCCCTCTATGGAGAGCACTTTGAGTAGTGAGAAAAGCACTATATATATGTAAAGAATTATTATTATTATTATCGAAGTAGTTTCCATATGTGATTCTCTGAAAGTGCAGGGGTCCTTTAGCTAAATGATGCACGTTTCTAGTCACTCCCTAATTAATGTTGTGACAAGAAGAGAATAACAAATAATCAAGTGAGTAACACCCAAGGTCTTGACTTCTCTTGAATTATTCTAAATTGTCAAAATAATAACAACACATCCTCCATTTAAAAATGGATCAATAATTAAGCCATAAATTTTATGTCAAGAACATTAGGCTGAACTGCAAATAACATTTCTCATGTTTATTTGAAGTGAGCACATTTACAAAACTACATTTTCAAAAGACATACTGCTTCAAGAGTTAAACTAATGTTGCCTAATGAGGAAGATGCCAGGCTGGCCAAGCCAAACGCATTATCACGTTGTTGGCCAATTGAAGAATGAAGATGAGTCACCTGCACGCAAAAAAAGGTAATGACTAAATTATTGTGCCTCAGGTTACTAAAGTAATTTTTTATTGTCCTTCAACTGCTTTTTCCTATCACCACTGTTTCTTGAGAGCCATGAAAAAAAATGATTTTAAAAAGTGCTTTATTCTAGTACTACTTTAGGTGACAGAGTGGCTCAGCAGATAACATTACATATTCACCACACTGGGATTTCAGTACAGTTCTTGCCTTATGTGCAGTTTGGGTGGGATTGACGTGTTTTATTTGTGATCAGGGGTGACTGAATGTGGCTGTGTAATGCCTTGGTTTATGCATAATGCTCACTTCATAACAGCACTATATAAAATAAAAGAGATGTGTTTATCATGATATACTTTTTGAAAGACTGGGTGGAAACTTAACCTGGAAAAACAAGATAATATACTACTGTATTACAGTCATTAAAAAGTGCAACCAAGCTCTTAATCAAAGACAAATGCATGACTTTTATTTAAACTTCTGCTTACTCAGATTTCTTGTTTTCCTTTAACCTGAGGATTCTGTGTGTACTTTGCTGTTTGAAGACCTTTAGCACACTTGTCTTGTATCCAGAAGCTTTTTGTTCACAGAACTCAATTTGCCTTCTTTAACTTTATTGAAAAGAAAGACGTGCAGTTAGGCTAATTGGCGACACTAACTAGGCCTGAATGACTAAGTGCGGGTGTGTGTGACCTCAAAAGGACTGGCACCCTGTCTTGGTTTGTTTTTGCATTGCAACCGATGGTGATAGATGAAGTGGTCGATACCTCATAAATGCATATTAAAAGAGCTCTCTTTTTGTCTCAACTAGTTAACCCTGTCTTGTGCAGAGAAAAATATCATGATATGCATTACCACTCATATCTGAGCCCATTCCTTATAAAATCCAAGCTTTTAATCAAGTATTTCTGACAAGTGCAACAGGATTCTTAACTCAAACATGCCTCTTCTTTCAGTTAAATTAAATTTCAAAATGAGACAATAGAAAAGGCATTTATTAAAAAAATGGTCCTCTTGGAGGACAATACTTCTGTGAGGTACTACACAGCTTCGTTATGTTTCATAGCAAGGTTTAAATCTGACCTGGTACATGGTGTATTATTGATCCATTTTCCAAATCTGCTCATTCCACTTCAGTGTCATGAGAGACTACACTCCATCCAAGCATTGTTTAGTGGATGGGACATTAGTCCGTGACAGGACATACTCACACAAATACTCCAGCCAAGACAGACTTTGTAATGACTGTAACCTGCACATCTTTAGCATGTGATAAACTCACTCACACAAGGAGAGAACATGCATACTGAACACAGGAAGGGACTGAGCTGGTATCTGATTTCAAGACTTGACAACTATGAGGTTACTAAACCACTGTGTTGCAAATAAACTGTCAGAAACCACACTGATTAAAAGACAGAGGGACTGCCTAATTTCAGCTATCTCAATTTATTAAGTGTCTGGGATGGAAGTTTTGGAGGACCTGTGAGCAATGCTGTCATCTCGGCAATGTGGCACCACCTACCCACATAGAAAATGAAGAAGAAACATGGGGTTTGCAGGGGCTGACATTTTGTGGGGATGAGAGAGACAAAATATGCTGATTATACCAAGAAGGCAGCTGCCATTCCAGTTAACCAACGGTAGCAGTCGGGAGTAACTTCTTGCCTCTGTCTGCTTATACTGTAGTACAGTCTCTTCTTCATAGCAACAGTTCTGTGCAAGCACCATGTACTTGTTTTACAGTGTAATAAACACCCCGTCACATCAGCTTCTGTTGAGCTTAGTCAAAGGGGAAAGAAGAAAGTTGTTTGCAAAAACAGAAAAAAAGATCCATTCTGGATCATCACAAACTGACACAAATGGAGCTTAGAAATTGAAATGTAATTTCATCAATCAATCAATCGATCAGATAGATCATTAGACTGATAGATCGATCAAGCTAGCTAGCTCTGGTGATTTCTAACAAATCTAGATATACAGGTACTTTATTGTATCTAGCTGATTTCAAACATGACACAGGTACAAATGTTTACAATGAGTCCTGCAATGTAACTAGCTCCGGTTGCTTGTGACGAGTCTATATACAGTACATATATAGTTTATTGATTTCAGGGGTACAAATGCTACGGGTACATGTAAATAGCTGATTTCAATCAAGTTCAGGTTTTGTTCTAGTGATACAGGTACAGATTTCCGCAGTGAGTGATCTCTAGATAGGCTATACTTTCCTGGAGTATTTGGGAATAAAAAAAAAAATTGTCAAGCAACAGGAATTTCCTAAACCAGGGTGACGTTTGGATTTGTGACACCATGTTAGGTTACTCTAAGAATTATTAGTTTTTTGACAAAAAAGCTGACATGTCATCTATAAATGAAATATGTTTCTGAATAGCTATCTTAATAGCCACAGCTAATTTGTGCCTTTCTGTGGAGTGGTAGGGTATCTTTTAAGGTATTCACTTACTCTGGGCCAGAATGTAGTATTTATGTAAGTTTTTAGGTTATACAGTATAACTCGTTCTTCTTTCCTTCATAATTTACTCTCTCTGTCATCAAAAAAAATGATACCCTTGCCTCCACATAACTTTCCCTTATGGTTTCAGAATTTGTAATTGGTTAAGTATTTTGCACCAATAAACATTTCATCTAAGAACATAAGATAGATATGAGTATAGTTGAAGGTCAAAAAGCCAGAAAGTACGCAAATCAAGATTTTAAGATTTGGAAGAGATAAAAAATGGCTCCAAAATTTCAAAACTCCCTTCAATCTGCATGGCATAAAGATGACAAGGAATTCTGCATTTGTAGATTAGAAGGCACGTTCCACAACAAAAGAGAACTCTCTTAAAAAACACAGTGGATGCATTGTTTTATTGGAGTACTGATGGTGGACATCATGAATGCTTTGAACATCTGTCTGCCCTTGCCGCTGGGCCCTGTTTGTCACCCCCAAATCTAGAGTTTGCCCGTCTACCTTGGGTTGAATGGGTTTGCTGGCAGACAGCAGAGATGTCCTCTCACTTTAGGTAAATGCTAATCTAATCAGGGTCTGACCGCAATATCAGTTGTATGCTGTTTGAGTTGGTGACATGAACAGGCACACAAAAGAAGGAGGACAAACACCATCATTCCCCAACTGCCCACAAGCCCATTTACCATAAACACATTTTGACATTTTCCTCAACTTATTGGAAATTGTTCCTTAGGTAAAGATGTACTTTGTGACAACTGTTGAACTATAATAATAAAGTGCTGAGCCCCCAGTGTGAAAAGTGCTTTCTGGTCAAAGGTCAGATGATAAAAAGGCACAGGGTGTTTAGGACTGGCATTTGGTGAAAGTTGCAAAGTTTATATGGGGAACTATAAACATGCAGAACCTAGCTTGGCTAAACAATGTAGGACTTTCTGTTGACTTTGTTTATTTGCTATTCTCAGTTAAGGACTTTCAACTTAGAGGGTCTCATTTTTTGCCTTGAATAGCTTATCGGTCACCTGTTGGTAGATGATTACACTGTACTGCATTGTATAAACAATGCTGAAAAATTGCATTCTTTATTAAATATTTGTGTGAAATGTATTTGTACTACCAATGTTTAACTTCTTGGGTGTTCTTCCTGTATCCCCCAGTATGTATGATTAGGTTAACTGGTGACTCTAAATTAATCCCAGTGTAGGTTTGTGCATGGGTGGACCGTGTGATGGACTGGCTGTTTCTTGCCTTATCCAGTGCTGACCAGATAACTCTCAGCCCACCATGACCCAGGACTAGATTAAGCAGGTTTGAGAATCTATGTATATATGTTCAGGAGATGACTTCATTTTTCTTCATATTTCAAAGAACATAAAGCCTCTGAAATGGCCAAACAATTCCCATAAACACTCATCTTTATTACGTGTCACATTCTAACATGTATTTATGCTTATTTATAGTATTTAATCCCAGGTAGTAAAAAGCACAGAAGATTGCAAACAAAGTAGTGAATGTATTATGTTAAGTGACTAAACATTTGCCTGTGACTTGTGTTTCACCCAGGTTTAAACATAAGTTGGGGTGCTTTGCATTTTGAACACAACATGCAGTACTGAGTGGGCACTGACATTAGAGCGCAGCATCCCAGGCTGCTTATTCTTCCACTGTGTTGCTGAATTGGAGACTATAAGGTTATAGGTTGGGTCTAGAAGAGAACTGACCTAAAAGGTGCAGTGAAATGTTTTTAGAAAATCATTTTAGATAAGGAATATTTTCAGGAAGAAAAATGTTAGAAATTTATTTGGCACAATAAGGTAATCAAAATACTGCCTACTCCATCATGCTGCATTAAGGTGCATATGTAGAGCAGCTTTCAAGAAAACAAAAAGAAATTAGGTCAAATAATAAAAAGGGCGGCGGCACAGTGGCGCAGTGGTAGTGCTGCTGCCTTGTAGTAAAGAGACCTGGGTTCGCTTCCCCGGTCCTCCCTGTGTGGAGTTTGCATGTTCTCCCCGTGTCTGCGTGGGTTTCCTCCCACAGTACAAAGACATGCAGGTTAGGTGCATTGGCAATCCTAAATTGTCCCTAGTGTGTGTGCTTAGTGTGTGGGGGGTGTGTGCCCTGCGGTGGGCTGGTGCCCTCCCTGGGGTTTGTTTCTTGCCTTGTGCCCTGTGTTGGCTGGGATTGGCTCCAGCAGACCCCTATGACCCTGTAGTTAGGATATAGCGGGTTGGATAATGGATGGATGAATGGAATAAAAAGGGCTAGAGGATATTGCTTGTTTAGACTAGCCTAAAAGAAGTTACAAATCTAATATTTTACAGGTTATGTACCAATGCACTGTTATGTCTGGACATCATGTTCATTTCTACAGTATGTCCTCTATCTGAATATGCTATCCATTGAAACCAATCCAGACAGGAACCAGTACAAGATGGGAGACTCTTTAACTCACATTGGGCCAATCAAAGTCATTGATCAGCCTAACCTACATACTGTATCTTTGGATTGTGAGAGGAACACAGATGTGAGGAGAACACACAGGCTCCAAAAACACAGGGAATAACCAGACCTGGACTTAAACCCATGAGTTCTGAGCCATTTATTTAATGTGCTGCCTAATGATTCTACTTACTGCATAAAGATAAATTGCATTATAATAAAGTGGTAATATTGACTTGAATAACATATACAGTAAGACTAGCTGTGCTACCTATCAAAGACAGGTGGAAATCTAAGTAATCAATGTATACCTCAGCATTAATGTTTGCAGTGCACCATCTATTGGAATGTATTTTGTAATGCATGTAGTAATAAAATACATTGCACTTGTTATTCCAACAGATGGCACATCACAAACATTTGCAGTAATAAAATTCATTACTACAAATGTTTTGATGGGCCATCTGTTGGAATGGTAAGTACAATGCATTTTAATACTACAAGTATTTGTGCTGTGCCATCTCTTGTAATGACAGACATAGCAAATGGATGGTCACACAGACACTTATCCTTTTACTAATGTGTATGAGATAACTTTGGGGTTATGGTGTCCCATGCTGTGTTCTGCCTTCTGTCCATTTGAGCTTGTTCATTTTTTTGGCTGACTGTAGACACTGAACTGAGTAGAAGGCAGCTATCATAAGAAGATTTTATATTGTTTGTATTGTGCAATGTTAAATTCATCTATTTTATAGCCCCAGAGTTATGGGCTTCACTATTGGCATTGTCAGTATTTCAAGTAAAGAAGCAGGAAAGTATTTGTGGGCAGGTTGCTTGTTCTCTTCTGTCCATTTTCACAACAAGGACATGATGGACTGATGACTCTAAACAGATTTGGTGTGACATAATTTGTGAGACATGGTTGTGCCACAGGGCAGTATGGTGGCGCAGTGGGTAGCGCTGCTGCCTCACAGTTAGGAGACCCGGGTTTGCTTCCCAGGTCCTCCCTGTGTGGAGTTTGCATGTTCTCCCTGTATCTGCGTGGGTTTCCTCTGGGTGCTCCGGTTTCCTCCCACAGTCCAAAGACATGCAGGTTAGGTGCATTGGCGATACTAAATTGTCCCTAGTGTGTGCTTGGTGTATGGGTGAGTGTGTGTCTGTGTGTCCTGCGGTGGGCTGGCACCCTGCCTGGGGTTTGTTTCCTGCCTTGCACCCTGTGTTGGCTGGGATTGGCTCCAGCAGACCCCCGTGACCCTGTAGTTAGGATATAGCGGGTTGGATAATGGATGAATGGATGGTTGTGCCACATTTTTAAGGGACCCCAGTTACCCTCCTAGCCTAGTCACTGTCTTTATGAAATTTAGCCCTAGTTGTTCTCTATGTTGAGTCTACATATTCTACCCATGTCTTTATATTTTTTTTTCAGGTACTTGGATTGCTTTTCCCATTCAAAGTATTTGTAGGTTAGGTACACAACCAGTTTACAGTTTTAGAACACCTCAGTTTTTCCAGTTTTTCTTCAAATTTAATCAGGTGAAATGCAATGAATGACCTAAAATGGTGAAAAAGTAAGCAGTAAACTGCCAGAGGTTTAAATTTAAGGTTTAGGTTAGCAAAAAATGAAAAAATGAAATTTCAGAATATTACAAATGGGCCTTCTTCAGTACACAACTAATAGGCTACAACCTACAGATGTTCTGCAGCAATTAAAGTAAATTAAGCCTTGCAAATTGAAGCAAACAATTTACACACGTGTCCCAACTCCTGTTGATTACCTGCTGTCTGTCTATCTTAAAGCAGAGTTGGAACAGACTGTGTTACTACACCCTCTGAAGTACTCCTTTTATGAATAAAAATTTAGATAAAATCTTGCACATTTAATGATTTCTTGACTTATTTTTTTTTATTTGACATTGTTTATTTGTTCTATGCCTTGGTTTCATAAAACATTAAGACATTAAACTGTGTACAGTTACACGAAAACTTGAAGAAACTGAGGTATTCCAAAACTTTTGACTGGTAGTGTAAATTAGCACCAAAACATCATCCAAGTATTAATATGCTATGTGATGGACTGGCATCAGACACAGAGATGTTGCAGCTACAGCAATACCCTATATTGGATTAAGCTAGCATGAAATATTGAAGATGGATTTTGTAATCATATTATTATATATTGTGCATAACAAAGATGGAGCAAGATCACACAAACTATGTTAATAGTAAATGTTTAGTCTGGCAGGCTATTTCAAAAAGCCATTTTATAAATCCTAGCATAGTACCATCTCTCAGTGAACAGTCATCACAATGTTTGGCTTTTAACGGAGCATTCTCCAAAGCGGAGTTTAATAAATGCCATTAAATTCTCACTAGATCACAGACCCCTTAAAAAGCTTCTCATAAGTAAGCGCAGCCACATTCAGTACTAGTTCTTTTTGATTTGATGTGTTGCTATGTGCTCCATCTGACAGCCATCCTCTCACTCCAGCACCCGGTTCCCCCCACATGGTTTTTTTCCCTGTATTTATCGGAGATACTTATTTTCCCAGGACATCTTTCTGCATTTGTCCAGTTTAATATATCAAGGGTATAATTACAGCATTTTAATCATACTCCTCTTAGGCCAAAGTGATATTCAATATCTCAAAAATCTCAAGGAGTAATCATCAGTGTCAGAAACGTGACCAGTAATAACTGAAATTATTGCAAAAAAAAATATTGAAGTGAGAGTAGAAAAGGAAGTGAAATTCAAACTTCCTCTGTTTGAACAGCTAAATTAAGACACTTATATACGAATCTATATTTACTATGATTATACAGATTCACATCAAATTCTGCTCTTCCATTGATATAGGGAGGATACCAAAAAAGTAAAGCACTGGACAACAAAGAAATAAGCACAACAGAAAGACATTTATATGACATTTGTCAACGGCATGGGTGAATAATTTGAGCATAGTGGTATACAAAGCATACATGCTTGATAGACTCTGTGACTAACAGTAAAAAAATCAGGCAGAGAAGGCAGTTTCCAAGTTTCTGTTTACTGCCTAAGAAATGGCTGATTTATTATTTCTCAGTTTGGTGCAAACCATTGAATAGAGAGGCATTTGGTAGAGATCTGTTGTTTTGTAATTTTAGACAGTTGTGTTTGAGGCCAGGTTTTCAGAGAGGAAGGAAAAAATGTTCTTGCTGAATATCTGGCACCAGCTGGTTTGGCAGATTCACATATTCCAACACAACCCCCTCTCTTACTCTATTGGCTGGGAGGGATCTTTCTTGGCTTACTGCAAAGGAACGAGCCCCTAAAGTGCACAGCCCACAAAGCAGTGTTGCCAACTTGCCAAGAGAGTAAGAAAGCGGTTTGTCTGGTCATCTGACTCGTCCAAGTGTGAAAGACTAGGTGGACGAGCCAACTGAATCATTAAATGAAACAGAGGATAGACAATCTGCTGCTATTGTTTTAGAAGCAGCAACCTGAGAGGAAACGTGCAACATCTGGAGATCTCTGACAATTGTGGACAACCTGCTATTAGGCAAAACAAAATAAAAATAATGGGATCAAGAGCTAATCCGCCTGCAAGCACCCAGGAATAATCTTCCCCAGTTATAATGATAGAGCAACAAACAGTATAGTAGTGTGCAAAGACCACACACATAAAGGCGTTCCAAAAAACCACAGCATTGTACCTGTACCTCGGGTAATGCAGAAAGTGACTTAAGATGCATTACCACCAGCTAAACAGCTAGAAAATGGAAACTGTCCGCTCATTTTTGAAGAAAAGGGAGGCGGGGTTGAGGTTTAAAATGTGAAAATGTTTTTATGATAACATGGAAAAGAATCCAGGAAGCACCCTACCTGCATCAGGGCTTCTTTTTTTTGCACTAGCATTACAGGAAAATGTACAGTAAGAGGGCAAGATCACAGGCACGGCCAGCTGATTCAGCAAAACCCTGACATGAATAGGATACAAAAATGACAATGTTGAAAATCAGAGTTATTTATATTTTATGTGTGGTGCAATGGTTAGCACTGCCACCTCACAACTACCTGTACTTGATTCCGGCCTAGTCACTTCCTGTGTTGAATCTGAATATTCTCCCTTGATTTCTCTGGATACTCCTGTGTCCCACATCCAAGAGACATTCAGATTATGTTTATTAACTAGGGATGCACCGATACCACTTTTTTGGAAAACGAGTACGAGTACGAGTACTTGCATTTCAGTACTCGCCGATACCGAGTACTTGCCGATACCAAGTACTTAATAAAAACATGATTTAAATTTACAGGTAACAGCTTTAGTCATATAATTTAACAAAATAAACAAGGGACTAGTTTGGAATTAAGAACATTTATTTAAAATGAAAAGCATGTTGTATGCAACATATTACAGAATAAATAATTATAAAAAAAAATTTAAACAGTGACAGTGCAACTCAAGTATTTTTTTCAGTTTGTTGTAAACTCTGCCGCTTTGGACAACACAAGGGGCATTAATAAACATCTTTGCTATTTAGTGCACAATATTTGAATAAACTAACAACATCCACCAACATAGAACTGTGGCAGTCAGTGCAACTGAGGTAGGTATTAACATCAAGTCTAAGACGATTCACTTAATGGAGCCTATTTAGAAAAAGTGAGTGGCAGGTTTTTTTTTAAGAAAAGTAGCTTTTCTGCATTATCAGCAGTCAGCCTGTTTCTGTTTTCATCTATAATGTGTGACACTGAGCTAAAAAGCCTTTCACTTTCCACACTGCTACATGGGGCTGAGAGGTATTTCTGGGCCATTTTAGCCAAAGTGGGGAACCTGATTTTGTTGACACCCCAGTACTTCAGAGGACTGTCATCACGAGGGCTTGGGGCCTCTCCGAGGTATGTGTCGAGCTCAATGGCAGCACCTGCTGCCAGCGGCTGTGCTGCCTGGGGCTGCTCCTTAGCGATTTCTTCAAATACAGTGTCCAGACTGCTGCTAGTGCTGGCCTGGGCCTTGAGGAACAGTTTAGCAGGAGGTTCTGCAGCTTCTGCCCGACTCCCCTCTGCCTCAGCTCTGGACATCATCTGCAGCTCCTGCTTCAGGTGCAGCTTGGCCTCCGGAGCAGTGTTGTTGGAGAAGAAGCGATCTTTATACCTGAACAAAATTCATGAATGTATTAATATGTGGAAAAATAGGACTGATTTTAGTTTCCCCTAAACCACTGTCACAAATGCCAGCCATTTGGCTTTCTGGTAGTAATAAGGGAAATATATTTCATATTATATATATTGCATACATTTGTATTTGTGTATTTTAGTTACAAAAATATAATATAATATTTCAGATGGAAATTAATCTTACATTTAGTACTGTAGTTTATCATTGAATACCTATAGCACACAGACTTTACCTTGGGTCAAGTATGGTGGAGATGAAGTACAGTGGGTTGGTCTCGACGTCACTGAAGCGCTTCTTGACAGCTGCCAGTAAGGTTGCTTTCATTGTCTTGACGCCGTGGTCCTCGTCTGTTTCTCTGTTTAGAAGTCTCACTAGCACAGTCACAGCTGGGATGACATCAGAGGCTAGTGCGTCATAGCTGCTCACTTTTTTAGTTAGTTCCTCAAAGGGGGCGAGGATGGCAACAGTCTTCTCCATAAGAGCCCATTGGTGAGCGGTGAGATAGTCAGGGACTGGGAGTTCATGCTCGGACACATACACCCCCAGCACTCGCTTTTGCTCAATGAGGGACTGGAGCATGTAATACATGCTGTTCCAGCGCGTCTGTACGTCCTGCTGCAGTCTCTTTATTGGCTGGTTGAGCTGTCCCTGAATGTCCTCGAGGCGGGAGTAGGCTAAGGCGGAATGTTTAAAATGCCCAACTATTTTCCGCCCCACTGCTATAGCATCAGCAATGCTCCTCTGTGCTAATAAGCCCTCGTGAACAACCAGTTGGAGCGTGTGCGCGACACACGGCAGACTTGGGAGCCCTGCGTCATTCATGGCTTTAATCATGTTTTTGGCATTGTCACGAAGCACAACATGTACTGATGTTTAAGGTACAGTAATCCCTCGCTATATCGCGCTTCGCCTTTCGCGGCTTCACTCCATCGCGGATTTTATATGTAAGCATATTTAAATATATATCGCGGATTTTTCGCTGCTTCGCGGGTTTCTGCGGACAATGGGTCTTTTAATTTCTGGTACATGCTTCCTCAGTTGGTTTGCCCAGTTGATTTCATACAAGGGACGCTATTGGCAGATGGCTGAGAAGCTATCCAACTTACTTTTCTCTCTCTCTCTCTTGCGCTATCTGTGATCCTGACGTAGGGGGTGTGAGCAGGGGGGCTGTTCGCACACCTAGACGATAAGGACGCTCGTCTAAAAATGCTGAAAGATTATCTTCACGTTGCTACCTTCTGTGTGCAGCTTTTAAGTATGCTGCATGGTGCTTCGCATACTTAAAAGCTCAAAGGGCACGTATTGATTTTTTTTATCTGTCTCTCTCTATCTCTCTCTCTGCTCCTGACGGAGGGGGTGTGAGCTGCCGCCTTCAACAGCTTTGTGCCGCGGTGCTTCGCATACTTACAAGTGCTCCTTTGAAGAGGAAGATATGTTTGCATTCTTTTAATTGTGAGACTGAACTGTCATCTCTGTCTTGTCATGGAGCACAGTTTAAACTTTTGAAAAAGAGACAAATGTTTGTTTGCAGTGTTTGAATAACGTTCCTGTCTCTCTACAACCTCCTGTGTTTCTGCGCAAATCTGTGACCAAGCATGACAATATAAAAATAACCATATAAACATATGGTTTCTACTTCGCGGATTTTCTTATTTCACGGGTGGCTCTGGAACGCAACCCCCGCGATGGAGGAGGGATTACTGTATACCCCATGTCTGGAGCATTTCCTCAAACACATGCGCTATAGCCTGGCTGGTGTGCGAGCCGCGGAATTGTTTCACATGTAATATGGCTCGTTGCGGCGTGAAACTCTCGTCTATCCACTGGGAGGTTAGGCTAATTAGCGACACGGGGCTAACACTGCTTGTCCAAATATCCGTGGTGAAACTAAACGCAGAGGAAGCTTGCAGTAGGCTGTGGATATGTTTTTTCACGGAGTCGTGTAGTTTAGGCAGCTCCGTGTCAGTCATGTAGCGGCGGCTTGGGACATCATATCTGGGCTCCAGAACATGGAGGAGACGCAGGAATCCCACATTTTCTACCTCCGAGAGTGGCTGGTCACTCAATGCAATGTACTCAATAATTGCCTGTGTTATTTTCATAACACATGGATTGTCTCTGGACATTTTCTCTCGTCTTACAAAAGTTTGCTGCAGCGTGGGTTGTGTTGGTTTAGAAGCGTGGGTAAACTCCTTGTACTCGTTGTCGTGTTGGGATTTTAGGTGCTTGATTAAATTACTTGTGTTAAATGCGCTACCTTTTGAGCCTCCTCTGGACAATTTCGCTGAGCACAATTTGCAGTCCGCCTTTGTTTTGTCGTCTTTATTCACTTTGAAATAGTTCCACACGGCTGACATGTCTCGCCTCGCCTTCTCCCCGCTCTGAGCTGCAGCCGGGGCCTGGGGGCGGGCACTCGGCGCCTGTGATTAACCCCTTACACGCCGCTCAAACATAGACATTTCTCAGACCGTGGTATCGGTCCCCGGTATCGGGGGACTTTTAACGAGTACGAGTACTTTAGAAAATGTGGTATCGAGGCCGATACCAGATACCCGTTTCGGTATCGGTGCATCCCTATTATTAACTGATAACTCTACTCTGGCCTATATTAGTTGCTGTGGCCATATAAGCAAGTTTCTCATACAGGGTTTATTCCTGCCAATGGTTTATTCCAAAAATGGTTGGCTTCTCTTGCCTTTCAATGAAAAAATACAATATAGATATGAATGGATGGATAGACTATTTCCTTAAGATTACTGTTTTATGTAATTTATTCAGCAGCATACAGTACTTTCTTTATTATCAATATCCCCATCTTAAACACATTTGTGTTAGGTTAACTGATGACTCTACTTTGGACTGTGATGTTGTGCAGGATGTTCTCCTCCAAAGAATTGACTGCTTGTTTAGGGATGGTTGTTGCCTTTTTTCTAGGAAAGGATCCCAGTAAACCTAAATTAGATAAGCAGATTAGGAAATGGATGAATGGACAAGTGTTTTAAGTGTCTGATTACACTTATACTGAAACTGGTATTGAGAGTTTTGAGTTAATCGATGTTTATGTGAGTCCAGCTCATGCTAGCATTCTGACCCAGACTATGTCTTTTCGTAAAACATGGCTGTAATTACATTTAGTGCAAAGGCACCAAACTGGGCTGTCAGAGGATTAACCCAACATGTTAATAATAACTAAGTCTTTGAAGTTCTAGATGTGGATGAAGATGTAAATTTCAGTCAACCTGCATTTCAAATCCTCAGAATGTTCCTATTTAAGTCAATTACTTCAGTTTTCCTCCCACAAACCAAAGACATGTGCAATTTGAAAGGGGGTGGGTGTGCATGTGTGAATAGTCCCTGTGATGGACTGGAATACTGTGCAGGTTTGGTTCCTCCTTTGTGCCTGAAACTACTGGGATAGATTTCGTAACCCACGAACCAGGATTGAAATAAGCAGTTCTGTAGTTCAACATAATATTCTCAAACTTGCTTAACAGTTCTGATCACAAACCTAGTTCACAACAAAAGAAGGTGACCTGTGCCACTTCAATTACTTGTTTATTTTAAACTAGTCATTAAGCCCGTTACAATAACGGGCGCTAGAACAGTAGTGCATAAACATTAGTAGGAACAGTCTATATTAAATGGCAAGGGACTTTGACCTCATTCTTTTTGTTGGTCGTATTTTTCTTTCTTTCAGCCTTTCTTTTGTTGATGTTTACTTACTGAGCTGACCGTTCTTCGTGGGCTGCCGCCGTGTATTGTGTGTCTTTAATTTTCTGTGACAGTAATACTGTCTTGTATGGCTCTATTCAATAAGGGCGCGCACAAAAAGGCGAGCTTCAAAAGGGTGACCTCAATTGAGCGCGGCGAATAAAGGCGTTCGTAGATAATTTAGTTCAAATGGCTCTGGAATATTTGAAGAGCAACAAAGGTGCAGATCTTTATTTACGCGCGCGTTTATTCGCTGCACCCAGTTGAGGTCGCCCTTTTGAGGCTCGCCTTTTTGTGCGCGCCCTTATTGAAGGATACCGTCTTGTACGTCCGCTGGCTTGTATGTCGGTAATATACCTTTAATTTTCTCTGGCGGTAATACAGGTGTGCACGTCGGTAATATGCCCTTAATCTCCTCTGACAGTAATACTGGCTTGTATGTGGCTGTAATATGCGTCACTGTATATTGTGTACCTTTAATTTCCTCTCGCAGTAATACTGGTTTGTATTTCCGTAAAACGCCTCTAACTTTCTCTGGCAGTAATATTGCGCATTGCACTGTGCCCCGCGCATGTGCACTTCACCAGAAGACACCCACACACGGACACCTGGACACACATAGGGATTTTATATATATAGATATCACCCATGGCCACTGTACGCATTTTTAGTGTAACACTACAAAAGGGCATCAGAGAATGACTTCACATTCTTGACTGTAGCATACCAGGAAAAAAGAATCATAAGTCTCTTAAGAAAATTTCAAATGAAGTTTGTTATATGTATATAGGACAGTAAAATTTGTTTCTCCTTAGAACAGTTGACAAAAAAGTATACAGTAGTTAGTATGCAGAATATATACAGTACATTGTATACAGGGTGAGTCAAAATTATATTAACACTAATGGATTATTTTTATCTCAACCACACCTTTCCAGGTCGATGGATAGGTCATGGTGGACCATTGCCATGGCCGCCACACTCCCCTAAATTTGACAACCTGTGATTTCTGGTTATGGGGTATGGTGAAGGAGCGCATGTCTAGCAGGAAAGTTCATGATATCAATGACCTGAAGGACAGAATACGGACTGTGGTATTATCTTTTCCCCATGAAATGTGTGTCTGGGCTTTAAATGGTACAGTTGCTCGTTGGTTTTTGTGTGATGAACATGATGGCAAACAGGTTGAGACACTCCTGTAAATCATCTTGCACGTATGAAGTATGTTTTGTGAATAAATTGTTTCCGCCATTCAAATGTTAACATAATTTTGACTCACCCTGTATATATACAGCATATATATTAAATGTATTTGCAAGTATTATATATACACTGTTTGTTATGGTACAATATTTGATCTTATGATCGACTCTTCAGCAACCTTATGACAAGGACAGTTTCTAGTTTTATAGTATATATATTATTGTATCTATATATCTCTTCAATTCAATTCAGACCTCCACCTGGGGGGGTAAACGTTAACATTATTCAAAGTTATTGTCTGTTTTTTACCTGCATTATTATCAATCTTTAACTTAATATTGCTTTTTGCATCAGTAATGTGCTGCTGGAGTATGTGAATTTCCCCTTGGGACTATCTATCTATCTATCTATCTATCTATCTATCTATCTATCTATCTATCTATCTATCTATCTATCTATCTATCTATCTATCAGTAGTTTCTACTGGTGCCAGTGAGCCTGTACCATGTGCCAGAAATGAGGATTGTGAAAAGTGGCTGTGCAGGATGGCCAAGGCCTTTAATAATACTTTATCCCTTATTGCATATGTCATTAATAGAAATCAGTTGGGTATTGGTAATATTCAGTTCTGCATTCACCACACTCTGCAGTGCTTTACGATCTTGAGCCAAGCAGGCACTGTATCAGGATGGTATGCTGCCAATGAGGATGGATTCCACTGTGTATGTGTAGAAGTTCACAAGAACAGATGGAGAACCGTAAGCCCATATGAGACGTCTAAGAAAACAGACGCACTAGTGAGCTTTTTTGACATGAAATGTGTCATGTCCATTTCAGTTCATCAGTGATAGTATCTCAAAGAAATGTAAAGCTCTTCAGATTTTCAGCATCTCCTCTGATGTAGAAGGAAGTGTGATCTGCCTTCTAAAGTCAATGACCAGCTCCTTGGTTTTGCTGACAATAAAGATGACATTGTCCTGGCACCACATCGTTGTTGGTGATCAGTCCTATGATGATGGTATTCTCAGAAAATGTAATGACGGAGTTGGAACTGTGCCTGGCCACTGAGTCAAAGATGAACAAAATGTACAAAAGGAGGCTCAGCACATTACCCTGTGGAGTGCCTGTGTTGAGGGTCAGCATGGAGGATGTGTTGCCAAACTACACAGGCTGAGGACATTTGGTTAGGAAGTCCAAGATACATTTGCAGTGGATGTCACTAAACTGTAAACTAAGGAGTTTAGTGGTCAGCTTTGATAGAAGAATAGTGTTAAATGCTGAACTGTACTCTATAAACAGGACTTTTACTATTCAGAGGTGCCGTAAAAAGATGATGTATAAAGTGCAAGGGGTATGTCATCCTCTTTGGAGTGGTTGTGACAATATGCAAACTGAAGGTGATCAAGACTATCTGGAATATTCTGTTTAATGTATCCTAAATTCAGTCACTGGTCTGTAGTCATTATGATAGTCCACTTTTGTTTTCTTTGCCAAGAAGGGTTGAAGAAATTTAGAAATTCAAACATATATAGATTACACGTGATTCTGAAGGCTTTGCCCTTCCCAAGTGCTAGCGAACTAAAATCACATTGTTGTTACCTAAAGCAGTGATCAATGTGGCAACTGCTCATCACTGTGGTCAAATATGTTAAGACAAAGTGGTTTCTGGACAAACAAGCCAGACCTCACCATACATAAACTAGGTCAAGGGAGAAATGCTGCTGTAGTACAGAGTTGTGTGGATCTCAAACCTTCATTCATCGATGGATTCCAATAAATCCCTTCTTTTTATATGGCTCAGAAATCAGTTGTGTACCATGTATGTTTTTAAACTTAAGTATTATCATAAAAGTATGGCACTGCCAGAAATGAGCAACACCCTGCAGGCTAATAGTGTAAAAGGAGTTCAAGGCAGATTTACTGCAGCCCTTTTTGCTCACTCAGCTGTAAGCTATGTTTTCCCATCATTTAAATCCAGGAGGTGGTTGCATGGATTTTCATTGTGCTAGATGGTTTAACTTCCAGGTTTGCTTCCTTACTTCTTTTGTCTGTAGTCTTGCCTCGATAGGCCCCTGGTCTGTGCAGCCTTAAAGTGTAAAAGCAGATGAATGGATAGGTGGATTTTAAATTTACACAATTTGCTCTGGTAATTTAAGACGCTAGAAGGACAAACAGTGATGCAAACTCTGAAAATAAGTCCAAGAAAAATAGCAGCAAGAAATAGAAGAAATAGAAACAGGCCTCATTAACAATTCAAATGGCTTCATTCTCTGAGCAGAGAAGTTTAAAACCACAATCCCACCTACACAAGTACACACAACTTTTGCAGTCATTTGCAGAGGCCAAAAAGACAATGAAAAAGCAACCACATTTATCAAGAGGTGGCCTACACTATTCTGGCTTTTGTAGCTTTGTGCTCAAATGTATTTTTCAGAGTTTGCCACACTGTCTTACTTTATTTAAAAAGCAGCTCTACTCTCAGAGTGGAACCACTGTGGACTGCGGATGTGGTTAACAGAGATAGGAGAGAGAGAAAAAGAGACCAAATCTGGTGCTCTGGTCCTTTTCGGTTCAAATCATTAGTACAGTTCAGAGCAACAACGAAATAAAAAGAACCATGGAACTTCTTCTCAGTTTATTTATGCAATCCTGCATGGACATGCTAAAAAGAATCAGACTCAATATGTGATTAAGTGTATACATCATGTCTAACCTGGGTTGAACTCTTAGACATTTTTGGAGGAAATGCAATTAGTGCATGTTTTTTCCTTCTATATACTTCTGGTAGCTATAGAAGATGACATTACCATCCATCCATCCATTTTCCAACCCGCTGAATCCAAACACAGGGCCACGGGGGTCCGCCGGAGCCAATCCCAGCCAACACAGGGCACAAGGCAGGGAACCAATCCCGGGCAGGGCGCCAACCCACCGCAGGACATTACCTGGACTTGCAAAGTAACTTGTCTTCATTTATTTCCTAATGCTGTTACTTCTTACTGACTTGTAAAGTGATCACATGAATGAGGGTCAGGTAAGCTTCTTGCTTAACACTTTTGCTTGGTTACCCAGTCATGGCAGAGCCATATGTTTACATTTATGATCAACTTTATACAGTAAGTATGTTTTAATGTACTCTGCATTTAGCTCTAACAAATGAAGCTTATAATATTCTAGTTATAAAGACCTAAAAATCCAACAGGCAGCACATACAGTGGTTTGCACTTCTACTTCACAGTTCCAGCATCTTGGGTTTGAATTTCGTGCTTAGCTGTTATATGTGTGAATTTGCAAGTTCTCCCTATGTCTGCGTAGATTTCTCACTGGATACTTCAGTTTTCCTCCCACATTACCAAATGGGTGCAGGTTAGGTTGACAGGAGTTTCCAAATTGGCCCACTCTGAGTGTGGGTTGGTGCATAAATAGACCCCTGCAATGGTGTGGCACCCTCTTCAGGACGGTTTCCATTCTTGCACATAATGCTGCCATGACTTGCTGTGGCCTTTTACAAACCTGAATTGAAATAAGTTAGTTCAGATGATAAATCCATCATCTTCACTTTTATGCTACACAGGAGTGCTCTTGTTTTCTTATTAGGTAATCTAAAAACACACACACACATACAACACGCAGTATGTAGGGAGATGATGTATGACCTGGCTAGCTGAAGTTAAGCGATATTTTACAAAACACTTTAATAATGAATATAATCTACACATTCTGTAACTATCTATCTATTTCTCCCTCCCTGGCCAAAGATTCTGAGAAGACTTGCCAGCCACAAAGGTAACTATGGAGCAGTAAAAGGTGGGAGATTCACTCAGTCATCATTATGTTTGCATTCCCAGATAAAATCAATTGGTCATGTTGCCAAAATATCCAACTAGGGATTTAAAAAATTCTACATTGCTCGCAAAGTTGCACTGTGTACCTCATAACAGAAGATAATTTGTTTTTTGCAACAAATAATGATCTTTTTCCAACCAGTGAGTAAAATATTTTTAATGACAAATAAAAGACAAGCTACAAATGTGGTCTTTGTGTCTTTGTATTGTTTAGGCACAACAGAGTATTTCAGAATGAACTATAGGACTAAGACAACGTGAAAAGTCTCATTAAAGTACACGGGAAATCATCATATCATTAAGACAAGATATTCTTAAATTCACTGTTATTAGCAGTGTAGAAGTCTTCAAAACCTGTTTATATCAGAAGGCCCTGAAAAATGTGGTCTACATATGTTGAGATTCTATTTTTCAGAAACAAGGATGCATACAGAAAATACTCCTATAATCTTCATAATCAATCAGTAACTAAGAACTGTGGTGTGTAGGGTGCCCTCTTTTATCAGTCCTCTTTCTATGTCTTTGCCAGTGTTTGTCAGACAAGTATGAATGCCTGATATTTAGTTACTTTTTTTGATAAAAAGCATCCCCCTTTCTCTCTCTTTATATATACAAAAGGGGACACAAAAATGCCGAGAATTTTTTTTCTGGAGGCTGGAGGAGCGTTATTTCCAACATTTGCCGCTAGGTTCATATACTAGACTGCTTTCTGCATCATTTGGCCAAGCGATGTCTATCAAGTGCTCAAGTGTGTGTGGAGCAAACGACCCGAATTGCGGCGATTAGGCGAGTGGCTTCTGCATCACGACAGCACTTCCACCCACACAGCATTGAGTGTGCAGCAGTTTCTCACAAAAAATGGGACAATGGTTTGCCACCCTTCCCCACTCCCCAGAACTTGCACCCTGCGATTTTTTCTTATTTCCAAGAATGAAGATGGACCTTTAAAGGAAAGCGTTTTCAGGATGTGGAGGAGGTCAAGAAGCAAATGACACAGACACTGAAGGCTGTCACTTTGAGTTTCAGAACAGTTTTGATCAATTGAAAAAGTGGTGGGGCAAGTGTATTGTGTCTCAGGGAGAGGATTTTTTTTTTAGTTTTTTTATGGGATTGCCCACAGTTTAATGTCTTAATCTTTAATTAAATCAACGCATAGAACAAATAATGTCAAATAAAAAAATAAGTCAATGAATCATTAAGTGCACAAAATTTTATTCATATTTTTGATTCAGAATGTCGGTCACTCTGCGCAAGTCACCAACTCTGTCTCCAGCAAAAGAACCCCTGACCATCACACTTCCTCCTCCATGTTTGAAAGTTGGTGTTACACACTGAGGAACCATCCTTTCACCAACTCAATGATGCTGGACATTGGCCATGGACACCCCATTCCATGAAGTTCCTGATGCACCGATTTTAATGCTAATGGAAAGTTATAATTCTTCAGCTATGGAATCACCTCAGCAGTCGCTGACCCCTACTCTGTGACTTTATGTGGTCTTCCACTTTGTGGCGGAGTTGTTGTTGTTCCTAAACGTGTCCACTTTCTAATAACACCACTTACAATTTCCAGCATGGATGAAATTTCAAGAACCATCTTATTGGAAAGGTGCCATCCTATCAAAGTACTATGGTTGAAGTCACTGAGCTCTTCAGAATGACCCATTTTGTTTCACAAATATTTATAAATGGAAACTGGATGGCTAGGTGCTTGATTTTATTCACTTGTGGCAATGGGTCTGATTGAAACACCTGAATTCAATAACTAAGAGATGTGTCTCAATACTTTTGACCATATAGAGTGTGTGTGTGTGTGTGTATGTATATATATATATATATATATAATATATATATATATATATATATATATATATATATATATATACTGTATGTATATATTGTCATGCACATGCCTTTAGGGGACACCTTAAGGGCTCTTAGAAGACGCTCAAAACCAATCCAAGCAGAGAGGGGGCGCTGTCACTAATTAACTTTCCTTTTTGATCTGCAGTTCTGAGGCTCACTTCCCGGAAGACCTTTGACCCACTTCTGCCACCGCTGTGTGGAGTTATGCACAGTTTTCTTCCTGCCATCCCTGAATTCAGTTAAGCTGGCTTGAGAATATTAAGGGTGTGTATGTTTATGTACATGGATATATTGTATATACTGTATTATGCAGAGGCCTTATGCCAGTCAAGAAAATAATCTGTAATCGAGTTTTCTGGGCAAGAGAATAAAGATGAAGCAACACTGATACAATAGCAAGCAACAAGAATGACTTGCTGTGAACCCTGGGATCTTCTTACAGGAGTTGCCATGACTCTTCTTTTGACTTTGGCTGCTTTTTGTTCATTTCTCTGTCCAAGTGAGCCCACACAGCTTCAATTATGTTGAGGTTGGAGCTCTTACTTGGCCAGTCTAATACTGTTAGTTTTCCATCTGCAGACAATATAGATCTTAATTGTACTTACAGTGTGTTTGTGGTCATTGTTGTGCTGAAAAATGAAGTTTTTGGGATTTTTCTGAAGGCACAATATGATAAATCAAATTTCCCATTATAATTTTCACCAGACATCATTCCATCAATTTTAACCAGATCCCCTATAACACTGTCTGAAATGCATCCATATACGACGATGAAGCAGCCACTATACTTCACAGAAGCTCTTCTTCTAACATACTAGTACCTTAGTGAACCAAAAATTTCAAATTTCGATTTATTGCTCCATAAGACTTTAAGCCACTGGCTGTTACTCCATGCTTGTTAGTTTTTCATGTACTGCAACCTCTTCTGCTTGTTGCCTTTCTGTAAGAATTTTTCTTTAGATGCCACATGCCCTACAAGACCATGTGTTGAAGGGTCTACTTTGGTGCCACATGTGTCAGAGGCTGAGCAAGTATTTCACTGGATAGCCATCTGCCCCTTAAGGTGATGTCCTTTAACCCCTTATACCCTAAGGCGTTTTGGGCATTATTGTGCCTAAATTACATACTCAAATGTGAATGGTGAAAAATCCTAAATTATTGTGTTCAACTATTAATCTTCTATTAAACCCAGGTCGTTTGATGGTATCTATTCTGAAAGCTATAGTAGATAAAAGTGAGACTTTGTAAAAGAAAAAGAAAAAACTCAATCGGGTATTATATAATACAGTCCTCTGAAGCAAACATTTTGAACCCAGCATGTTCATTATATAAATTAGTCTCCTTCACAGCGTAAAAGTAAGTTTAGATAAATAGAGACTTACATGGATTTTGAAGAATAATTACTCAGCTAAGCATATCCACTTGTGTCCTTGTCCTAATCCCAAAAAGTTTTTGATATGCTAATTGACTGAGTACTAGCAATAGGTAATTGTTCATCGCATATTGGCATCTTTCTAGATTTTTTTAAAGACTGCTGAAGAAAAATAATCTTGATTATTATGTCTTAGACTAGTTTAGACCTAACTCTAGCCTGCCTTTTTAAAATAAAGTTCTAGAAAAAGCACTTTCTCATCAGTTAAATGATTGCTAAGAATAAAACTCTTTTCTGAATAAGTATCAGCCAGGTTTTAGACCAACTTAATGTACAAAGATAGTGTAGGTTAAAATAATTAGTGACCTGTGACTTAATGTTGACACAAACAACACATCTGTTCTTGTTCTTTCAGATACGATCGACACAACAGACCACAACATTCTCATTAACCGTCTTAGTGAATGGGTGGGTCTCTCTGGTAGTGACTTAAATTGGCTTCAATCTCATATAACAGGTAGCAAACTCTCTGTAAGCTGTGGTGACTGCAAATCAACCATATGTGATCTTGTATGCAATGTATTCCAGGGATGTATTCTAGGTCCACTGTTATTCTTAATCCTACAAGCTGTTTTCTTTGGAGGTCTTCTGAGGGGGTGTCTTGAGCCACTGCCATCTGAGAAAATGACTCTGCAAACAACTTGGATCCTGGAAAGAATGTGGATGCTCTAAATTTTGCCGAGACCCACTATAGCAACTACAACGGTGCATTAAAACAATAATGACTTGCTTTATCACACTTACAGTATGTTATATAGAAAAAGGGGGCTCCGCCCCCTGCTCGCTTCGCTCGCCTACCCCCGGCGTTTTGAACCCGTGCCCGCTGAGCAGCCGTAGTTTCAGACGCGCGTTGTAGGAGCATGCGTTGTTTTGAACCCGTGCTTGCCCTGCTTCTGCGGTTTGAGACGCGCGTTGTAGGCGTATATCCGTCAGTTGAGCTCGTTCGGTTTGAACCCGTGCCTGCTTTGCCTCCGCAGTTTCAGACGGTGGATAGGAAGTAAAGAACGTATTGTATGGTAAATCACAAAGATTTATTGGAATATCTCTTTATATACAATATTTGTAGTAAAGATGGTTTGTTGTCCTTGAATGAGTTTTCCTTGGTATTGGAGTATTTATAACTGTAACTTTAATGTCAGATGAACACCGAACTCATGAGAAGGCTACATAAAGTTGTCCATGTCCAAATACGCGCTCAGAGAGGTATATGCCAACTTTGTCCATGGTCTGTGCTTGGGATTTGTTGATTGTCATGGCAAATGCAGGTTTACTGGGAAATTGGCGTCGCCCAAGTGTAATAAGGTCAATTCTAGGAATTAAAACAGTATTGTCTGTATGTGATCCTATAAGTATTTTTGCTTCAATAATATTGTTTGTCATGGTGTTGATGACTAAACGCGTACCGTTGCATAAACCTTGTTTAGTATTAAGGTTTCTTAATAGCATGACAATTGTTCCGATTTTAAGGTTAAGATTGTGTTGTGGTAATCCGGCTGGGTTAATAGTGTTCAGATATTGTAAGGGGAAATTAAGATGTTCAATCTCGTCTTCAGAATCAACTTTGTCAGTACTTAGAAAGAGGCGGCTTTCTCCAGGAAGTAATGCAATGACTTGGTTATTTATGTGATCAACATCAATATTCTTTGGACATAATATAGCCCGTTGCGTTAACAGTGGTATCTGGTCTATTGTTTTGGAGGCGTGAGCATAACTCCATTATTTCTTCCTTGTTTAGCGTTAGTAATATGGATAATGGATTGCACTCACTGTTAATACGTAGCATTTTCTGTGGTTGAATTGTTAATAATGTATGACTAATGTGATGATTCACTTATGCTGTATAGTCTTTACGTGTGAGGATGACGAACCTTTAATACGGAGTGTCCGTTTATTCTTATTACCCATCAGGTGTTGTGCCTGTGTTTTGTGTGGTTGCACTGTTAATATTGTATCGCTGTAATGTGATTCAAATATGTTGTGGAGTCCGTATTTGTGGGGTTTCTGTACTATATTGTGTTTTTGCTTGCGGGTTATTAGAGGTGCGCAGATCATGCTGTGTAGTGTGTTTGCGTACCATCTAGCGCTTTCCGTACTCCAATTGATTTGTGACCCATTCTGGACTCAGTAGTCTGTCCCGTTTTACTCTGGGGTGGCGTATCATGTCGGGTTTGATTTGTGAACCTTTCTCGACTCCGTATTCTGTCCCATTTTACTCTGAGGTGGGGCGCTGACTCCTGTTGTTTGTGTGATTGTATCACTGTAATGTGATTCAAATATGTTGTGGAGTCCGTATTTGTGGGGTTTCTGTACTATATCGTGTTTTTGCTTGCGGGTCATTAGAGGTGCATGGATCATGCTGTGTAGTGTGTTTGCGTACTATCTTGCGCTTTCCGTACTCCAATTGATTTGTGACCCTTTCTGGACTCCGTAGTCTGTCCCGTTTTACTCTGGGGTGGCATATTATGTCAGGTTTGATTTGTGAACCTTTCTCGACTCCGTATTCTGTCCCGTTTTACTCTGGGTTTGGGCGCTGACTCCTGTTTGTGTGGTTATGTCGTTCATAGTCTCTATGGACTCCGTAGTTTGTGGGGGGGTTTGTGTGGCACACCAAGCAGCACATTATTCCTAACTTTACTCAGCAGTAGTGCCACGCACAATATGGCGGTGACACCTGCGCCTTCACTACGCATTAGTGCCACTCACAATATGGCGGCAACGCCTGCGCCTTCCGTATTATGTCGGGTTTCACCATGCTGTGTAGGCGCCTTTGCCTTTCGTACTTTCCCACGCCTTCTGACGCGCGATGTAGGCGCCTGCACCTTCCGGGTCTGCCTCCGCTGTGTGGTGTGGACATTTAACTGTCGTTGTTTCTGCTTTTATATTCTGTCCCTCGCTGTGCATGTGTTTTGTGCCTAGGTTTTTTTGAAGCTGTTGCATTCCAGTTTTCATCATCTGTAACCTGCTCTCCGTGTGTTTGGCCCTGTTCTTTAACCTCTTTATGACGTTTTACTTTGTTTCCTACTCTGTCTTTTATTTATGACCTTGCTTTATCCTGCTTGTGGCATCCAACCGTAGTCTCTCCCGTTTTGCTCTGGGGCGGGGGGGCTTTGTGTGGCGCCTGCGCACATTCGTAGTCTCTTCCGTTTCACTCTGGGGAGGGGGGCTTTGTGTGGCGCCTGCGCACTATGTCTCCTGCGTCCACGGGCAGTTTCCCTGCGTCCATATCCGGTTTACCATTCTCGTTTAGTAATATGGATGCCCAGGTGGGGGCTGGCGGGTCTTTTGACCCTGAAGGTTTATTTTCTCCAGAATCCTACCTGCTGGAGTTTCTGTTTTCCTTTCCTCCCTGGCCATCTGACCATAGCATTGGACTCTGTTATTCCCCATGAATTGAATTTAAACCATGTTTAGGGACTCCATCTGTATTACTTGTTTATTTATGTTGCTTGAATTTGTGTGTATTTATTTGATTTATTAGTTTTATTTAGTTATATTTTGTTATTGTAACATTCATTTTACTTCCTGTAAAGTACTTTGTGCTACAATTTTTGTATGAGAATGTGCTATGTATTACACAGTATATATAGAGTAATTTAGTTGTTATTCAGAAGACTACATACAAAAAGTCAAACAGGACATTTTTTAAATAAATGTACTTCAAAGCTGACATTATCAGCCTGAAAAACAATTCTCTATAGAGAAAAATACCACATAAGTTAGTATTTTCTAACTGGCTTAATCTCCACAGCTCTGGATGCATATATTTCAAACCATGATCATCCAACATACAAAATATATCCATTTGTATTCTGATCCCATATGTTTTCTTACAGGTTCATGGCAGCTTTGGACACAACACAGAAATGAACCGTGAATGTCACTGTCTAACAACACATAAATCACAGGGTCAAGTGCAGAGAGAGATAACACACATGCGCATGGAAGATTCAGTAAGTAAAGTCCTGCACTCTTTTTGTAGATTTTAAAAGGTAAGAATAAATAATGATGTCTGAATGAGGTAAAAAAGTTCAAAGACTGCTTGTTGTCAGCCCCGTGAACAGGTATTATTGTTCACAGTGTAAATTATGGACACTGCCACAGAGATCAGAGTGCGGTTACTTCTAATAGACTTAGAACTCAATATATGCCAGCAATTTGACTGTCAGAGTGGGGAAGAGGACACTTTGTGCCGTTTATATTGATGTGTTGTGTACTTGAACACTTCAAGGCTGCACATCATAAAATGCTTTAGTTTAATTTAAGTAGAAGGAAACACAAACTAGAACATTGTGTCTTTTAGTGAATGAGGAACAAACCCAATCAATCAATTACAGAAGAACTTTTAGGCATGGGACAAATTGAGTTTGAAAGTAAAAACAGGAAGAATTGTCATTTCACTTATTGAGGATGTGTGAGCCAGATGAGGTGTCCATGAAGAGCTAATCCACAAACTCACGGTTTTCAGATGCAGACCCAGGAGATACCAGTGAGCCCTGATTTACATTTCCACCATTTTTTAAAACAGACACTACTTTTTGTCTTCCGTAAAACTGCATGCTTAATTAGACATTGTGTACCTCGTGTTCACCCATACTGCAGTCTGTGATATGAATGAACGAATGAATGAAAAAATAGTGTTCTGCACCATACAGCTGATTCTGTTGGGATTGACAAGGATGATGGGACTCCATATTGAATTATGAGATTTTAGAAAATAGACAGATAAATGGATATAAAAATAGTAACAGAGAGCACAATATACTGTATGTACATATATTGAAACATATAATACCCATGGTCACGCTGCAGAAGCAAAGAGCAATATAGCTAACATTACACAAGACATTTTCCACAAGATTTCAGGTAATGGAAGCATAGAAACAGGAGTACAGAGTAGATCAGATAAGCTAATTTTTGAAATATTAATTACAAAGAATTCTGATACATTCGTATTTATCATGGCACTATAAAGTAGCAGTGTGTTGTATATTGGTTGGACATGTAGATATGAATTTCACTGTACTCTATACATGTGACAATATTAATACCACTACTAATATATGTAGCATAAACATCCATCCATCCATCCATTTTCCAACCCGCTGAATCCGAACACAGGGTCACGGGGGTCTGCTGGAGCCAATCCCAGCCAACACAGGGCACAAGGCAAGAACCAGTCCCGGGCAGGGTGCCAACCCACCGCAGGACACACACAAACACACCCACACACCAAGCACACACTAGGGCCAATTTAGAATCGCCAATCCACCTAACCTGCATGTCTTTGGACTGTGGGAGGAAACCGGAGTGCCCGGAGGAAACCCACGCAGACACGGGGAGAACATGCAAACTCCACGCAGGGAGGGCCCGGGAAGTGAACCCGGGTCCCCAGGTCTCCCAACTGCGAGGCAGCAGCGCTACCCACTGCGCCATCGTGCCGCCCGTAGCATAAACAACAACACCAAAACTTATATTCTTGTACTTACTCACCATATGTTATCAGTTATACTGTACATAATAATTTTAAATTAAAAATCAGACTTATTTTTCTTAACATTGAATACAGGTATAAATGGTGGACAGGTGTAAATGGATTTGTGAAATGCCATTAGTGTACATTTTAGAGAGCTGCCCACCATATTTTTAGTAACTCTTCAAAGTGGATATCAAAGCACAATGTTTAGCACAGACTCTTCTCCTCCCTATCTGGTGTCCTGGGTTTGAATCTTTCATTCTATTGCTGTCTGTGTGGAGTATACATGTTGTTACTTTGTCTTGGGGGGTTTTTCCCTGTATGTGTTGCCTTTCCTCCAACATTTTCTCCAACATTTATAAGACAAGCCTAGTCGATTAACTGGCAGCTCCCTTTGGTTGTAAGTGAGTGAATGACTGAGTGTGCCATTGTGATGTACTGGTGCCACATTCCGAATTTGTTTCTGCTTTGCCCCTAATGCTGCTGTGCAGTGGATTAAGAGTCTCTGATAAGGGATGTCTCTTCAAAGCTAGTTGCTACTCTATATCCAGCACTGTTACACCACGGAAGACTCAAGGAGTGTCTGATCTAAAGAGAATATGCCAGAGAGCTGAGCGTAAATGGAGAAAAACTAAATTGATTGTCCACTATGAAATACTGAAGGCTAAAATAACAGAATTCAGCAACATAGTCCATCTTGAGAGACGGTGTTATTTCTCTAGAATTGTAAATAACAATGCTAGTAATCCCAGAGTCTTATTCTCTACAACTGATCATCTGCTAAATCCAGGTCACTCAATGGAATGCTCCAAACAACTTCCAGTGAAACTTGTGAGGTTTTGCTGTATTTTTTAATCACAAAATTAATTATATTAAAAATAATATAGTATATCTCTCCAATACTGATCCTCTTAAACCCCGGTACTCCATTTTAAACAAATTAAATTCTATCACCAGGTTAGATTGACCTGATTTATGTAAAGTAATTTCTCACCTGTGTCCTTGACCCAATACCAACAAGTTTTTTCAAAGAAGTATCGGGCGTGTTAATTGACAGTATTCTTGACATAGTAAACTAATCATTAGATATGGGGGTCTTCCCAGACTGTCTTAAGACTGCTGTAGTTAAACTCCTGCTCAAGAAAAATAATCTCGACTCCTCTGTTTTTGAAAATTTTAGACCTACAGTATTTCTAACCTGCCTTTCTTAAGTAAAATCCTAGAGAAGGCAGTCATTATAAAGCTAAATGATCACCTCAATAAACATGTTATTCTTGATAAGTTTCAGTCAGGTTTCAGAACAAATCACAGTACAGAAACTGCACTCATTAAAGTAGTCAATGACTTGTGGGTAAATGCAGACAGAGAGGCCGTCTATCTGTTCCATCTTGTTTCTCTGACACAATGTCTTACTTGTGTTTCTGAGTGGGTAAGTAGTAAGTTTCTCAAACTAAATACGGAGGAATTGGAAATCTTAGTGATTGGCAGAAATGGAAATAAATTTGATCCATTAGGATTAAAAGTCAAGACGGAGATAAAGAATTTAGGGGTAATTATTGACTCTGGCCTGAATTTTAAATAACATATTAATCAGATTACTAGGACAGCATTTTTTCACTTAAGAAATATAGCAAAAGTTAGACCTCTCATAACATTGCAGTATGCTGAGAAATTAGTTCACGCTTTTGTTTTCAGTCGGCTAGATTACTGTAACGCACTCCTCTCAGGACTACCCAAAAAAGACATCAATCAATTGCAACTAGTGCAGAATGCAGCTGCTAGAAAAGAAAATCTGAGCACATCTGTTCAGTTTTGATGTCACTACGTTGGTTACCTGTGTCATTTAGGATTGACTTTAAAATACTGCTTATGGTTTACAAAGCCTTAAATAATTCCACACCATCCTGTATCTCAGAATGCCTTTCACCTTACACTCCAAATCGTAACCTTAGATCTTCAAATGAGTGTCTGCTTAGAATTCCAAGAGCTAAACTTAAAAGAAGTGGTGAGGCGGCCTTCTACTGTTATGCACCTAAAATCTGGAATAGCTTACCGATAGAAATTCGCCAAGGCTAATACAGTGGAGCACTTTAAAACACTGCTGAAAACACAATGCTTTAACATGGTTTTCTCATAGCTTCATTTTAGTTTAATCCTGATGCTCTGTATATTCAATTAATTATCATCATCATCATTCATGGTGGCTCCGAAATCTGTACTAACCCCTACTTTCTCTACTGTTCTTTTTCCGGTTTTCTGTGCTGGTGATCTGCACCACCACCACCTGATCAAAGCACCGTGCAGTCCCTACATTGATGGATTAAAGGCCAGAGGTCCACATGACAATCATTGTCATGTTCTTTCACGTGAAGCCTGAAAACCATGAGGACTGATCTAGATCATTTATGTTAGGTAGAATTCCTAGAGGGGGCTGGGTGGTCTTGTGGCCTCAGAACCCCTGCAGATTTTGTTTTTTTTCTCCAACCCTCTGGATTTTTTTCGTTTTGTTTTTTTCTGTCCCCCTGGCCTTACTTTATTCTTTGTTATTTAGTATTACCTTATCTTATTTTTATTTTTTACTAGGGGGCTCTGCCCCCTGCTAACCCCCGTGTTTGGTTTACCGGATATACAACACAATTTATTTTTTGTATAGCCCAAAATCACACAAGAAGTGCCATAATGGGCTTTAACAGGCCCTGCCTCTTGATAGCCCCCCAGCCTTGACCCTCTAAGAAGACCAGAAAAAACTCACAAAAAAAAAAAAACCCTTGTAGGGAAAAAAATGAAAGAAACCTTGGGAAAGGCAGTTCAAAGAGAGACCCCTTTCCAGGTAGGTTGGGCGTGCAGTGGGTGTCAAAAAGAAGGGGGTCAATACAATACAGTACAATACATAGAACAGAATAAATCCTCAATACAGTATAAAAATAAAAACTCTAGAAGTACAGAGTAGAATTTCATATTAGATGATATCACATAATATGATTTGGATTTGTTTTAAGTCCTGGAGACCTCATTCATCAAGCTGCCTCCCCCATTTTGCCATTCCACATCTGAAATAGCGTTAATCCGATGAAAGGACCCCTCATTCCCACGTCCCCATTCATCAGGGATGACTTTACCTTAGGAAGGCAATCTACAATTTAAAGAGATTGTTATTTTCTTGTGAATTGTTACATATGCATTATTTTCACTTTTACTTTAAAAACTTTTGTAAAAACAATACTTGTTTCTTTATTTCCTGCCCCGCGCGTGGTTACATCTCTTTCTTCCCAGACGTATAATACTGCTCGTGTTGTGAAGGGTGTTGCAGCTGAACGTACACTAAGGATATGCCTTTGGATCATTTGCTGTCTTTTTGCTGCTTGCTAGCTGCCTCTTCTGCCTGTCGCATGTCATTGTTTTAAGAGCTCCGAGCACATGATGCTTGCCTGCCAAAAGCAATCCAACAACTGCTAGCTCAGAGGTCTGTTGACTTGTTTCAAATGATGGCTCACTGCCTGGTCTTGCGTGACGTTGTAAAAGCAATACTTGTCTTTTATTTCAGGCCCCGGGCGTGGTTGAATTCTTTCTTGCAGGATGTAAAACGCTGCTCGTGTTCGGTTGGGGTAGCTGCTGTCGCGCTGCCCTTCGATCTTTTTAAAGCCTGTACAGCCACTGTCCTTTTTGCTACGGCCCTGGGACAATCTCTTGGCACCAAGTCTCATGTTTACTGTCCCAGCAAGATGCACCATGGCAAGTCTCCTTGGTCTCGCGGGTCTTTAAAATGTCTTTCGAGATTATCACGTATCGTAGCCTTGCATTTGCTTTACATTCCAGGATTTTCTTTTATATATAGAGAGATAAACTTTTCTTTCTTCATCTTGTAAAGCACTTTGAGCTACATCATCTGTATGAAAACGTGCTATATTAATAAATGTTGTTGTTGTTATAAAAAAATTCTGTAGTCAAACATTTCCTTCATTTTTCCAAAACCAGGAGAACAAAACAAAGCAGACCAGGTCAGATAATTGGAGCCAATAAAAATGGAAATGAAAACAAAATACTTCCATATTGCTTTTGTTCAGATTTTGTGTCGATTTTAGCACTTCTGTTTGGAACTGCAGAGCTTACAGTATACATTACTCTGTATTTTTCAGACCCTTTTATCCAAAAATGGACCACTGGTTATGTCAATACTTTGTTTCCCTGTAGCCATCACACTGGTCATGCAAACACATCTGAGACAGCTGTGCCTCCACTCCATAAAATAGTACACTGCAAAACAGATTTCAGAAAATTTCAGAAAAAGTAAACAGAGAGAAGCAAAAATGAAAAAATATATAATTAATTAATTAATTGAAGGAAAAACAAACATATGTAAAGAAAAGAACAAAATAAAAAAGGCTAACTAAAGAAAGACAAAGCCTAATTCACTAAATCCAAAACTCGGACACCAGGAAACAAGCCAAACTGAATATAACAAAGTACCAAAATTCACAATGGTCAAAAAGACCAACAAACGTACAAGAAGAGAGCAGCTGACTGACACTGGCCAACAAGTTAGCTAATGCAATGGAAACAGGTACCTTAAATATGGCTTTCAGGTAATGGGGAAATAGATCAAGGCAAAATTATGACAAAAATTGAAGTTAAAGATTAATTAAGGTAAGGATTAAATTGTAAAAAGATATAAATAAATCAAAACAAGACTATCATAAATGCCACCTCACCTGACAAAACAGGTTCAACTGCTGGATATGTTTCAGTTTCCAAGAGGCATTAGCTGTATGTCGCACTCTTTGCAGCAAACACATTTGACGGTAGTAGACCTTGTTTTACATTTGGTGTAACTGTTCTCCAGAGCCTGGGCCTCACTAGAGGCCATATGTTTTCCTCTTTCTGACTCTTAGTTCTGTCTTTATTTTTTCTCTCAATTGCTTTTTCAATTGCAGCTCTCTATTAATGTGTAAAGTAATGCCACTTTTGTAGTTAGACATAACAGTAGTAGTAAAAGCGAGCATCTCTGCCTAAATACTTAGGGCAAAGAAAAAACAAGTCACCAGAATTCCTATCAGATATAACTGCAACTGTACCAATCTAGCTACCAGCAATCATGGCCATTTGGGTGAAAGATTATCATATATGGAAAGAATAAATGTTGTGGGAATCTGACTTCCTTAAAAATGGTGGAGTCTGACCAAAATAAATGATACTTATTTTTAAAGTGATTTGAATGTCCACCTTTTTTGATCTGTGTTGTGGTATAGTGAATCATTTTAAGCTGCAAGGTGGATGTACTTGGTAAATTTTCATGTTTCGTCTGCTGCCCCTTTGACAGCAACTATAGCTGCTTCACTTAACAACACAAATGAATGTATGCCATGATTGTGAAATAGTCACTTTGACTTTAAAAGTAATGAACTTGCACTTTAAGCAGATTACTGTGTATCTGAAAAATATCCAAAGTTTATGTTTATCATTTTTCAGCAATCTGTGGCAGAGTTACTTAAAGCTTCTATTTTATCTATAAAAATAACTGTGTTAAAGAGTCCACTAGCATACTTCAGTGAGCTAAGTCACCATTCAGAGTCTCATCACCCATTTGCCAACAAACAAATGCTTGCACTGACCGAATCATAACCAAGTGAATAATGCAATCTAAATGGTCCTGCAAATTGCTTGCATGTGGTTTAAGTTTTGTATTTTTAGGTGTGTATTTACTTTAGTTCTATTTTTTGGAATAGAGTGCTGTTTTCAAAAGCTTTAACCATGCTTTAGACTGATAAAGAGCCTCAAGAACATAAATCTACATGTTTATGTTATGATAATATCTACCGCTTTTCATTTGGAAAGATTCGCATCTGACTCATGAAAAACAGCAGCTGCGTGGCCACACAACAGAAGAGTGGCTAGCTCTGGAAAACATGTTCCCCTTTTTTTAAATAGAAATGTTAAGGGAAGGAGGCATGTGTGAAACTGACAGGCATTAAGACATATCAAACAATGTTTAAAATCTCAAATGGCAAAAAGAAAAAACAAGAAACTTAAACATACGGATAAAGGTGGATGTTCATCAAGGGGAAGTAGTTTGACTTTATCCAAAGTGTACTATGAAGCAGGAGCAAAGCTGCAGTTAAATTGTACAAACAAGTCTATCATTTTTACACTGCTAAACTAGCAGAAATGAATATGTAAGGGTACAGATATTTCAGATGACAAAAAGCAGTGTTTTATATACAGCAGTCTTCATACTAAAGTTCTTTATATTAAAAAAAGTAAACGCAACACAAATATTAAGACCGCGTATGTACAGTATAAGTAACAAACTAAATACAGCAACCATATGGACTGACAGTGAGGGCGGACATACAGCACTGTAAAGTGAGCATAACATAAGAGTTCACGTTAATACAGTTAGAAACAAAAACGTGAGAGACTGGCACACTAGGAGCAGTACAGGAGAGGGAAAAGCAAGGTGGGATGCATTCCCAAGTGCCCATCTATATATATATAAAGGAGAGTTGGGATCCGAGAGACTGTCTTTGTGTGTTTGTGGAGGGATGGAGAGTTAAGGCAGGTGGGGGAGTCACGTGATCATCTCCCCTCCCATTCACCTCATTTCATTCACTTCATTTCACTCCGAGCTGAGCTCCGTTGCTGACACGGTCTTGCCGTTCTTTTTCCATAGTGTTTAGTCCTTTCTCCTTTACTGATTTACTGTTTAGTAGATGCGGTACTTACTGAATAGTACTTTTTCCTTTAGTGTTTCTACTTAGTGTTTAGTAGACACGGTGTGCCGGTGTTCCTGGCGGTGTTGCGGTTTAGTGTTACTTTCTACTTCGTTTTTGTACTTTAGTGTTTAATAATAAATAATAATAATTCATTACATTTATATAGCGCTGTTCTCAGTACTCAAAGTGCTAAAATAGTGAGTGATACTTAGCAGTGTAGAAGCAGCACAGTAAAACGTAGCCGGTAGGACAGGCGGGTGTGGTAGCGTAGGTGAGCGGCGATAGCAAGCAGCAGAAAGCACAGCAGGAGGAGGAAGCAGGATTTGGATGTTCCAATACACAGCCATAAACATTAACGCTTGGTAATTTCAGGCGTGATCGCCCCGGAGCAATAAGCCATAAGCCAGGTTAGTATGAACATCAGATCAGTTCCCGGTCGTAGAGTACTGTAAGATGAAACGGGAGCAGATCAGCACAGCGAATATAATCACGGAATCAGATCATCCCGAGGTGCTAGATCGCCAGGTACAAAGAAATGTTCGTAGGTCTCGTCCCGTGATCCACAGACTCAGCTGTTCCCAGTAAAGTGGAGTCCATAAGATCTGTAAATATTAAGCCAAATCCATGCAATTTGAGTCAGCTGTATCCACGAACTATACGTACAATAAACGAAATAAAACAAGCGTAAGAAAGTGCAGAATTAAGGCGAATTTTGCGAAAAGTGTTGTTAACAGGGAGGAGCGGCAACAACAAGAGTGCGCCAGCGTCCCCTCACCTGCTACAATAAAGCAGTTGTAATAAAGAAGTTTAGTAGACTTTTACTTTATCTCATTTAGTGTTCTTCCTGGCGGTGTTGCCGTTTTTTAGTGTTAGTGTCTACTTAGTGTTTGTGTTTAGTGTTATGGAAGAAGTGATCTTACCACTGTCAGATTTTGCAATGAATGAGTTGTTAAATAATAATTATTTATCAACAGACCACATGAGCAAATTCAACAAAATTTTAGCTGCGCATACAATTTTCCGACCTCAAGAGGTTTTGCTAATGTGGACTCCTGACACACCTATAATGCCCATTCCACAAAATGGAAAACATATTCAAATATTACCTTCTGCAGCTACTGAACGAGTGAATCACTGGGTGTGTACCTATTATGATGGTGCTGTAATTCCTGTCTATGACAGTTTAAACGCTGATAAAAAATTCAACCTCACCGAAGAGCAGCTTTGTTTCCTTCATGCTTTGTTTCCTTACAAACCTCCCGTAGTTTATGAAGACGCACAGCAACAATTAAATCATACAGATTCTGGTGTATTGTCAATTGCATTTGCTGTGTGTATTTCTTTAGGTATTGACCCAAGTGATCAAGTTTTTACTATTTCTCCAATGCGAAATCACTTACAAATAATTTTTGTTACTCGACAATTGCTTCCATTCCCTATCGAAAGTAGCCGACGGGCGACACCAGTTACAAGTATTCAGTGCATTCAAAGACCTGTACGAAGTACGGCCACTAACACAGTCACTCATAAAAGGGGAGATGACTCGGTGCAGGAAATGGGAATTGAAACTACCTTGGAAGACATGCAATCAACGAGGCGATTAAACGGATCTCAAGAGACATCTTCTAGGTTGGAAAAAAAGCGCTTGGCTGCCAAAACCATATATATATATACATATATACAGTGTATCCGGAAAGTATTCACAGCGCATCACTTTTTCCACCTTTTGTTATGTTACAGCCTTATTCCAAAATGGATTAAATTCATTTTTTTCCTCAGAATTCTGCACACAACACCCCATAATGACAACGTGAAAAATGTTTACTTGAGGTTTTTGCAAATTTATTAAAAATAAAAAAACTGAGAAATCACATGTACATAAGTTTTCACAGCCTTTCCTCAATACTTTGTCGATGCACCTTTGGCAGCAATTACAGCCTCAAGTCTTTTTGAATATGATGCCACAAGCTTGGCACACCTATCCTTGGCCAGTTTCGCCCATTCCTCTTTGCAGCAACTCTCAAGCTCCATCAGGTTGGATGGGAAGCATCGGTACACAGCCATTTTAAGATCTCTCCAGAGATGTTCAATCGGATTCAAGTCTTGACTCTGGCTGGGCCACTCAAGGACATTCACAGAGTTGTCCTGAAGCCACTCCTTTGATATCTTGGCTGTGTGCTTAGGGTCGTTGTCCTGCTGAAAGATAAACTGTCGCCCCAGTCTGAGGTCAAGAGCTCTCTGGAGCAGGTTTTCATCCAGGATGTCTCTGTACATTTCTGCAGTCATCTTTCTCTTTATCCTGACTAGTCTCCCAGTTCCTGCCACTGAAAAACATCCCCACAGCATGATGCTGTCATCACCATGCTTCACTGTAGGGATGGTGCCTGGTTTCCTCGAAACGTGACGCCTGGCATTCACACCAAAGAGTTCAATCTTTGTCTCATCAGACCAGAGAATTTTCTTTCTCATGGTCTGTAAGTCCTTCAGGTGCCTTTTGGCAAACTCCAGGCGGGCTGCCATGTGCCTTTTACTAAGGAATGGCTTCCGTCTGGCCAATCTACCATACAGGCCTGATTGGTGGATTGCTGCAGAGATGGTTGTCCTTCTGGAAGGTTCTCCTCTCTCCACAGAGGACCTGTGGAGCTCTGACAGAGTGACCATCGGGTTCTTGGTCACCTCCCTGACTAAGGCCCTTCTCTCCCGATCGCTCAGTTTAGATGGCCGGCCAGCTCCAGGAAGAGTCCTGGTGGTTTCGAACTTCTTCCACTTACGGATGATGGTGGCCACTGTGCTCATTGGGACCTTCAAAGCAGCAGAAATTTTTCTGTAACCTTCCCCAGATTTGTGCTTCGAGACAATCCTGTGTCAGAGGTCTACAGACAATTCCTTTGACTTCATGCTTGGTTTGTGCTCTGACATGAACTGTCAACTGTGGGACCTTATATAGACAGGTGTGTGCCTTTCCAAATCCTGTCCAATCAACTGAATTTACCACAGGTGGACTCCAATTAAGCTGCAGAAACATCTCAAGGATGATCAGGAGAAACAGGATGCACCTGAGCTCAATTTTGAGCTTCATGGCAAAGGCTGTGAATACTTATGTACATGTGCTTTCTCAATTTTTTTATTTTTAATAAATTTGCAAAAATCTCAAGTAAAATTTTTTCACGTTGTCATTATGGGGTGTTGTGTGTAGAATTCTGAGGAAAAAAATTAATTTAATCCATTTTGGAATAAGACTGTAACATAACAAAATGTGGAAAAAGTGATGTGCTGTGAATACTTTCCGGATGCACTGTATATACATATATATACATATATATATATACATATATATATATATATATATATATATACACACACACATACGCACACACACATATATATACAGTATACATACACATATATATATACACACACACACACACATATATACATACACATATACATCTATACTAATAAAAGGCAAAGCCCTCACTGACTCACTCATCACTAACTCTCCAACTTCCCGTGTAGGTAGAAGGCTGAAATTTGGCAGGCTCATTCCTTACAGCTTACTTAAAAAAATTAAGCAGGTTTCATTTTGAAATTCTACATGTAACGGTCATAACAGTCGACAACGTCCGCCATGTTAAACTTTCTTATTTATGGCCCCATCTTCACGAAATTTGGTAGGTGGCTTCCCTGCGCTAACCGAAACCGATGTACATACTTATTTCGGTGGTATGACACCACTGTCAGCCGCCATATTGAACTTTCCAATGGTCTTTGTTACTTAATGGGCCCATCTTCAAGAAATTTGGTACACGGGTTCCCAACGCTAACTGAATCCTACTTACGTACATATATACGTCCATAGCCTCCAGCTCGGTCCACACTCTGAATCCTCCAGGCACTCCTGAGCATAATCTAATTTTGAAGGTTGGGGCACCAATAATATTACTGAGAAACGTACAGCCACCAAAACTTTATAATGGCATGAGACTTCAGGTCACATGCCTGCAAAAGAACCTAATTGAGGCAACTATTTTTACTGGCGGTGGCTCAGGGGAGAGAGTTTTTATTCCTTGCATCCCCGTTATACCCTCTGATCTCCCATTTCAATTCAAATGCCTCCAATTTCCAGTAAGGCTCTGCTTCGCAATGACAATTAATAAGTCTCAGGGACAAACCCTACAAAAGGTTGGCATTGATTTGAGGCAAGATTGCTTTTCACATGGCCAACTGTATGTTGCATGCTCAAGAGTAAGCTCAGCGCATAGCTTGGTCATATTACCACCGGAGGGGCGAACTGACAACGAGGTATACAAAGAGATCCTTACCAAATAATTATTGGTACATTTTCCCTCAGTTTATTATTTGAAATTTTAAAGCAGTACTTCGCCGCTGCGAAGCGCGGATATTTTGCTAGTTGGTTTATATGTGGTGGGCAGAGATGCTGGGGATTCTGGGAATGTTGGCATGTCCAGCTTTGTAGTGGAAGTCACTATTTGACTCTGGGGATATGCTAATATCTGAAAGGAAGCCAATGTTGTTGAACCATCTGATAGGATACATAGTCATGGAAAGATTCATGAAAACAGGCACACAATAACCTAGCCATGGTGTCACAAAACAGTTATTCCATTTGTGAAATAAAGAGGCAGGACCACATTTATTGATGAAACACTTGCACAAGAAAATGTAAACCTACACAGGAAGTTTACTGTTTTTTACTGATGTCTGCTCCAACCATAAAAGATGTATCAATATTTTCCCCAACTTCCCTTCTTAACCTAAAGAACACAAGAATCACAACTACTTCCTAATCACTACTTAGTGATGCAATAAAGGTTCCATATCATAGCCTCAATATGTCAATTGACTGTAAATACAAATTCAAGCTTCATTAACTTATTTTTTTTCGGTATTTAGCAAATCATCATGCACTAAACTCAGGCAATCCCAATGGCAGACAGAATAAAAAACTGATTCTGATTATAAAAATGGAAAAATACCGTACCATGATTGACCGGCACATAGCCCCGAACTAGACTCCGTGTGATTGTGACTGAATGAATGAAAATAGTGTCACAGGTTTATGGTTTGCACACTGCAGGGAGTCTTCTCCTGCATAATTCCACGCTGATCAGACCAACCACAGAATCAAAAAATGTGCAACCAGCATGTAGAGCGATAGAAGTGCTCCTGTCAATCTTCACTGATAAAGTGTGGTAACAACAGTGCATCACATTTTTATACATTTATCGGTGTAAAGTCAGGCTACCCAGGAAAACAAGGATTGACAATGTCAACATTATCTGTACAGTGCATTACTGGCACATATCTTTTCATTTGATGGTTTAAATGAATGAGCAGCTTCTCCGTTGCCTTCTTATTGGCAGGAAAGGATGCAGAATTTTAATTTACTAAGACATCATGTAGAATTCTCATGTAAAAGTACTATAATGATTTCCTCTTCCCGTTCATTTTCGACGCAGCTTAATCTCGCCCTAGGGTTTCAAAGTCTAATGCAGTTGCACAAGGCAAGGCAGGAAGCAACCCTGGATGGAGTTCCAGTCCATTAGAGAACACGCTCCTTCAGAGCTAACTGAGGTGTGCGAATTCAGTTTACTTGGTTCAGGGCTGTGCGTAGGTGGGTGGAATCTATCACATCATCGATGGGTGCACAGTAAGGACCAATTCTGAACTGGATACCAGTAGATATACCACATGCAACCCCACTTAGATTTGTCCTGTCCACTAGTATGCAAGGCTTTATGATGTGGCAAGAAAACCCAAGAAGAGACCAGGAGAATGTGGACAGTGTCTGGGTCAGAGTTTGAACCCAAGACCCTGGGAACATGAGGTATCAGAGCTAACTACAGTGGGTAGGAGGTGTGGGGCCGGTTTATTAACTCAACCGTATCCTGAAGATGTGTGCTACTGACCTCATATGAAGGAGTGTAAGTGTATTGTGAGCAGAAGTATATTCGACAGAGAGCTGACACCCTTCCCAGGATTGAATCCTACATCACCACTAAATGGTCGTAGAAAATATATAAGTGTGCTGCAGTTGTGTCACATTTAAAAGGATTGTTTTGTAGCCCTTCTTTTTCGGTTCTCTCTTACATCACTTACTGCTCAGATAAAAAGTTCAGTTGGTTTGCGTTACAAATTAATATACTTTTTTGGACATGACTAAAGACAAACATGTGTTGGCATCTTTTTATTTTTCAATCAATACCTTTTCCCAGCTTGCTTATCTGGTTAATAGGTGAGGGATCTGAAGCCAATTTCTGCAGCATTTGTCTCAGGGCAAAGGTCAACACTGATGGGTTTCAGTCCATCACAGGCCACATTCACTCACACAGTCACACACATAACGGGGTCAGTTTAGAGTCACGGACTGTCAATGTTTGGGATATGATAGGAAAGAGCAGAGAAAAGCATTTTTTAAAAACAAATATATTTATTATGTGGGCATTTGCCAGAGGGCTTTTGGTACAAAAATATCTTTGTTTGTTCTTCTTCTTTAGGCCAACCCAATTTAGTCCAATTTCACAACTATGAAAATTCCCTTACTAAGGAAGCTTTTTTTTTGAGTTGAAGCATTTAGTGGTTAGACAAATCCACACAAAAACAAATTTGAAGAAATGAATAAATGCACTTTTGAACAGCAGAAATAGCCAGCTAAGTATATCCTAAAGCTAGCAATATACAAATGGATAAGAAAACATCAGTGACGTGGCAGAAAACTGTCTCTTCTTTTGTGACCAGCTTGGTCCTTTCTGTCCAAAAAGCAGAACAGTACACAGATGTGTGTCTAGGGCATGAGACAGCTCATTTCACTAAAGGGTCTGTGAGAGTTTGCAGCATTCAGGTCTTGCACTTGAAGAACACAACTCGCCTGATTTAAAAACCAGAGTGTTAAAGAAATTTTGCTAGAAATCCTTTCCTATTCTTTTGTCTAAAAGGAACAAGCTGGCCTCCCATTGAGAAAACATCCTTTGCCTTTGTGTGGGGATTGTCTCTGTCTCTGGGCGTATGCACGTTACATACAGAGACATGAATACTGTGAGAAAATTCTATTGTGATAAAACCGGCAGCCAAAGGCACTTCTCTGAAACACCCTCCCACGTAACATAACATTGTCAAACCCCTTTTATCCCGTTCAGGGATGCAGGGGGCCAGACCCTGTCACAAAGCAGTCTCAGTGGTGTTTCACTTTAAAGACACTCAGGCAGCCACCTATTGATCGTGTGGTTTTAGGTAAGTCAGAATATAACATTCTCAGTGCACTTTCCTTTAATCCGTTTGAGGGCGGCAAGGGACCACAACCCTGAGTCAGTATCTGGTTATAGGCAAGAGCCACTCGTAGACGGGCACGAGTCTATCACAAGGCCCACACACACTCACTTTCACATATTACCAATTTAGAATTGCCAGTTAAACTAATAAGCACGTCTTTAGAAAGAGGAAGGACTCCCACCCAGCATACCTAACCAGTGACCTTCCATGCTGTCCCAAAACACTGTTCCCTGCTCATTAAATTACAAACTACTATACTCTGAGGCAATCTAAACCATCACATTATTACAAAGTCCACTGTGAACATCTGAAACATTCAAACTGTCACTGAAATCTAACTTAAATCTAAATTAAATAATTACATTACCAAGTGAGTACAGATGAATAAAGCAAGTTTTTCTTCTATATTTTTTTTAATTAATTTTTCATGTTGTACTAGGGTGTTGTACTGTGATAACAATTAAGAATGTAATGAGAAGTGAAGCAAAATGACGCCTTTCATTGGCTAACTAGAAAGATTACAATATGTAAGCTTTCGAGGCAACTCAGACCCCTTCTTCAGGCAAGATGTAATACAGAAATTGGAGTTCCCTGTGTTTATATACACACTAGGACAGATAATGTACAGCATTGGAAATCCTTTAAGTGAGACATCTTAGATATAAAAAAATAATAGACCTCTCCAGGCTAAGATTCATTTAGCAAGAGAGGAGAACAATGTATAGTCAAGATCTTTGGATAAGATAACTGTCCAACAAGTCTTTTGAAGTTTCTGATGAGTTTTTCAATACAATGTGGGTCTGTAGACAGGCTGTCTGTGTCAGTCCAAGAGATGCAAACAATCCTCATATCTGGCCATAAAACTCTTGCCTCTATTTAAACCATGTTGTAATGTGTTCAATTTTAGCATGAGTTTAACTTCCCATTCTTTTCTCTCTTGCTGTGTTCTGAAGTTGCCCATAAGCACTGTGACTTTTAAGTCCCTCTCACAGTGTCCATGGCTGTTGAAGTGGGCTGCTAGAGCAACATCTCTGTTGCCACGTTTAATGTGGAACTTGTGTAAATTCATTCTTTGGTGTAGTGTTTGTCCATTTTCTCCCACATAGAATGTAGTGTCAGGACATTTCATACAGAGAATTACGTAGACCACATTAGATGATCTGCAGGAAAATGATCCCTTTATGCAATGTTCAAGTCGGCAGTGTGGTGTAACTACACAATCTGTATTGTAAATGTGAGCACATATTTTGCATCTATTCTGTTGGCAGGGAGATGTGCCATTTTCTGTTGGTTCACTTAGGGAGCTTCGGACAATCAGTTGCTGCAGGTCAGGTTTGGTGGCTGTCTGTATGCCAGGAGGGGAGGTTCTGGAAATACATCATTCAGTGTTTCATCTTTATTTATTTATTCATCCATCATTATTATTACCAAACCTGCAGCAACTAATTGTCCGAAGTTCCCTATTATATTTCATCCACTTAATCCTCTGTCCTCTTCTCCAGAACAGTGTCACAGTAGACCTCAGAATTAGGTGGTATGAGGTCTGTTGCAGGGCACACTCACTTAGACTCGACCAACTTGGTGTAGGAGATGAACCCAAGAGCAGGCCTTTAAACAGCATAAGGAAACATTAATATCTAATGAAAACCAACGCAGGTGGGGAGCGCAGGCAACCTCTACGGCAGTTTTCAAAAAACGCTTTTTTTTTTTTTTTCACTTTGCTACTGAGCCTCTCAAGAACACCTGGTATAAACTGTGGTAATGTCTGCCAGGCTTTGGAGTATTAACCGCCACATGGCTTCCAGTTTCTTTGCACTTCCTGGCATACCTAACTCTGCTTTAGTATCCTTCAATAAGGGCGCGTAAATAAAGGAGAGCTTCAAAAGGGCGACCTCAATTGGGCGCAGCGAATAAAGGCAAACGCAACAAAATTATTACAGAAAATTTATTAGATAAAGGCAATGATTGAATGTATAAAAAGGCGAAAGCAAGAATATTAAAACATCCAATTAATTAATGCATGAACTTCTAGCAAACTATTTCTAAAGCCATGAGTTCCTGCGGTCCGTCAGTAGAAGAAGTTGCTCGTCGTTTGATGTCCACTATTGCTTTCCTTGTTTCAATCTTCGCCACATCTGGAACATGGTTGTGCGTAGATGGTCTCTTGACGAATAATCCATTTTTGGTATGACAGCGAGACGAACATTTTCCAATCCTATATTCAGTGCATTTCCAGATGTGTTTCCAGTTGATAGTTTTCTCCTTTCTGAGTGTGTAGCCTTCGACTACGAGTAGATCTGCAACTTTGTTGCTTCTCACATATTCCAGAACCATTTGAACTAAATTATCTACGAACACCTTTATTCCCCGCGCTCATTTGAGGTCGCCCTTTTGAAGCTCAACTTTATTTACGTGGGCTTTTATTTGCCGCGCCCAATTGAGGTCGCCCTTTTGAAGCTCGCCTTTTTGTGCGCGCCCTTATTGAATAGTGCCCTCTGCTTTGTGTACAGACCTTGGCATTGTTGTTTAATGCTGGTTTTTGGACAACCCTAGCAAATTCCCTCTTAACTTTGCCAGTAGGCATGCAACTTCGGTCCCGTTTTACAAAGCATTCTGTCAATTTGATTTGGGACTGATAAGTGTTACGGTGACAAGTAATCTAAGATTGTGTGACAATAAAGCCAGGGGATGAGTGAAACAAGAAGAGGCAGACTCCAAGACAAGATTATTCTAATTGGTGAAGAATGGAGTTTATGGAAAACATGACATTCACATCCAGTTCATCTGAAGCCGTTTTTTCAATCTCTGAAGCGATTGCCCAGTAGTCTGGTTTGTTTAGGCAGATGTGAACACACCACTTGCACTCTACTATGAACCAAAACATCCGTACCAAGACCCTGAAGAAATGCTGGTTTTGATGTGGTACCAATAAACCCTGGAGTGCTTTATGGGATGTATGAATGTGATCTTACTGGAGGAAATACTCTGCATTACGAGAAGCATTTCTACCGGTAACTGGGTAATCTTAATATGAAAATAAATCCACACATGCATTCAAATTCACATAAAATAGCTCACACGAGTACCAGCCAATCAGATCAATCCTACCACCTGATTCAGCCTCAAAGCCTCTTTTTCTCTCTTACGATCAGATTGGATAGCAGTTGACCATTTAAACAAAAGGTGTAGATTCACTTGTGATTGGGAAAATCAAACCGACCACATACAGAGTTGGGGAGGAAGGAATATCATTTGCGACTAATGATCAAACCCCCATGTCTTAAACCTTAAGAGTGGCAGGCACAGATGACCACACTTCTGCCATGATGCGGATGCTGGAGGTGCATTAACTTTGATATATTGTGGTAAATTGCAGAGTGAACATTATTAATAAATATTTACAGTCCTAAAGACAGCAGTCACGTGATTAGAGAGGTGGAGCAAAAGAAGTGGTCTTAAAGAGGCGACGTTCAGGCTACTGGAGAGTAAATATGCAACACCACACAGTGAAACTGAATTCACCCAATACATTTACTGTCTAAATGAAACTGATGCACAACACTGTAGGCCTTCAGTGCAGCTTGCCATAGAGATTCCTCGATGAAATGGGACCTTTGTGTAGCATGCAAAATAGTGCACTCTTTTTATGTTCGATTCTAGTTATCAGACATTCTGCTCACAGAGCTCTACTTGGTAAACAAACCACACAATCATCACAAATGTGCCAGTGCACAAGTGCAGCTCTTGTCGAACCATCATGACTGTTTCTGCCCAATGATTGAAGTCCATGACATACCTACATGGCATCTATTGTTTCTTTATTAGCTTGAAAGTTGGCCAAACTAACTAAGTGTGAAAACACCTTTAATGTTTCTAATGTGATTGAGAAAAACGGAGTGAAGGGCATGAACATCACATATGGCATAGTAGAAGCAGAGCAGGGATGGAAAAAGATCTTTAGTTTTGAGACCAAAGCTAGCTTCAAACTACGTGATTTGCTGTGAGGTAAAACCTGAGCAACCAAGACTATGTGGAGAGCAGGCTCACACCTACACGGGCTAGCGTAAGAAGATAGACACGGCATGAGAACAGCATGTCCTGCAGGGGCTGTAAGCTATGCTGATGACACACAACTGTATGTACCAATAACGCCTGATGACCCCGACTCTCTTGGCTCGCTGATCTAATGTCTTAGCAGTATTTCAAATTGGATGAGTAGAAACTTTTTCATGCTAAGTAAGGAAAAAACAGAAGTCTTAGTGATTGGGAAACATGGAATTAGCGAGGGTATTAGAAATAAACTTGATTCCTTAGGTTTAAAAGTCAAGGCGGAGGTAAAGAATTTAGTGGTAATCATTGACTCTGACCTAAACTTTAAATCACATATTAACCAGATTACTAGGACTGCATTTTTTCACTTAAGGAATATAGCAAAAGTTAGACCTCTTAAAACTTTACAAGACACTGAAAAATTACTTCATGCTTTTGTTTAGTTGACTAGATTACTGTAATGCACTATTAACAGGACTACAATCGGTTGCATTTAGTGCAAAATGCAGCAGCCAGAATCTTAACTAGAAAAAGAAAATCTGAGCTGATCTCACCAGTTTTAGCGCCATTACATTGGTTACCCATGTCATTTAGAACTGACTTTAAAATAGTACTAATGGTGTATAAAGTTTGAAATAATCTTACATCATCCTATAATTTGGAATTCCTGTCCCCTACACTCCATGTTGTAACCTTAGATCTTCGAATGGTGGTCTGCTGATAATTCCAGAAGCCAAGCTTAAAAGAAGTGTTGAGACGATCTTTTGCTGTTATGCACCCAAAATCTGGAATACTTTACTGACAGAAATTTGTCAGGCTAATACTGTGGAACATTTTAACAGACCGCTAAAAACATATCAGTTTAATTTGGATTTTTTGTGGCTTCATTTTAGTTGTATTCTTAATAGACATATTTTACAGGGCCATCTTAACAGCATCATAGGCCCCTGGGCAAAGTATTGGGCCCCTGATTTGACAGCAAAACAGAAACTTTCATCATGGGCCCCCAGCCAGTACCCAGTGTTCCCATACGTTAACATGGCCCGGAATAGGCACAGAGTCATCATATTCTTCAGGGATTTGCAATCTTTACTAACTTCTCCTTTTCTCTGCTGTTTTTTTTCCAGTTCTTCTATGATGGCAGCACCACCTAATCAAGGCACCACTGGCCTCATGTGAATATGGAATAAAATGGGGGGGGGGGGGGGGGATCTCAGCTGTCCATGAGACCAAATTCATCAAGTCCTCTCATATAAAGCCTGAAAACAAAGACGACTGACTTCAGAACATTCGTGTTAGGTAGAATGCCCAGTGGAGGCTAGGCATTTGCCTTGGAGCCCCTGCAGATTTTGTTCTTTTCTCCAGCCTTTTGTGTTTTTTCTGTCTCCCTGCCATTTGACCTTACCTTTTTTGTTACTTATTCTTTAATATTATTGCTTAGTATCAATTGTTTTTCTTGTTACTTTCTCCTTGACATCTTGTAAAGTACTTGGAGCTACAGTTTATATGAAAATGTGTTATACAAATAAATGTTGTAGTTGTTGTTGTCGATGGTTTGAATTGAAATCATCACAGGCACTAAAGACAGGGGTGGTATGCCTCTAAGGGCTACCAGCACAACAGACAAACTCATTCAGTGTAACAAATGGAGGGGAGTTAACTCACTAGAGTTAGATGGGAAATGTAGACCCAAGAATGGATAAAGACAGGCTGGAGACCACTTGGAAAGCAGAATCTTTAAGGGCTACTCAGGGTTTTGGGTCCCAGTACAACAGGACTGCTTTGAAGAATTTTATACTTTAGCTTTAAGTGGCTGCCCCTGAACCCAAAGGTGATTCCAGGGCTTGGATGGAAGAGATAATCCATTGGAGTTTATAGGTCACCCCTGTCCAGGGAAACATGGATTCTAGAATCAGAAATCATTGGTAAGGGGGGACGAAGGGCAGAGAGTTAGGAATGCTAACTGAAACTTGAGGGGTAGGCCAGTGGAGAAAATCCACTTAAACAACAGAAAGGGCCTGTGGCGTTTGTTTTGTCTTTGTGTTGAAAGTTGTTACTTTAACTTAGCTACCATTCATTTTTCCCCCTATTTGTGTTTATGTGTGTTTGTGTTCCTTGGCAAGTATTCCACATACAGACACACAATCGTTGTGGTATTGCTATTACAGTGCATTGTAAGAGTTATTTTCATTACATTTGTTTTTTTTGGTATACATAACTGATCTTGATAAGAATGTAAATAACAAGCTGCTTATGTTTGCAGATAAATATTAAACCAAGCGGAATGGTAGTTAATGAAGAATTAGCTGAATCATTAGTGAGAGCTGGACAACATGCTGGCTTGGTCAGATTTGTTTCAGATGAAATTTAATGTCAGTAAATGTAAAGTATTACACATAGGAAGTAAAAATGTGAGGTTTCAATACACAATGGGCGATCTGAAACTAGAAAGAGCACTTCATAAGAAGGATGTAGGAGTCGTAGCGGACTCATCACCATCGACAAACCAGGCAGCGTACAGAACGGGATGTTACGTTTATTTGTGACGATGTGTGGAATACAAGTCAAGAGAGGTTATGACGGAGCTTTACAACACATAGTGAGGATTGAGTACAGTTTTTGTCTCCACATTAAAAGAAAGGAGAAACAAAAACCAGCCGTGCGAGGGTCAGGTCAATGAAGAGTGACTAGGCTGATTCTAGGACTGCGAGGTTTGAGTTATGAGGAAAGGTTCAGTTTAAGCCAACAGAGATTAAGAGATGACATGATTGAATTGCTTTAATTATGCAAGAAATTAGTATAGTGGATTCTAGCTAAATCCAGCTAATAATTTAAAATATTCTTTCAACAAGAACACAGGGACACACATGAAAACTTACTTAGAGAACCACAGACTAATGAAATAAGTGACCACGCAGTGTCTGAGACAGTAGGACACTGGAGACCTTCAAAACTCGACTTGATGTTATTTTGGACAGATTACGTGAATAGGATTGATGACTTTGTTGGAATAAATGGCCTATTCTCATTAAAAATGTTCAAATATTCTTGTGTTCTAAAAGTGACAGCAACTTGATAAATTGTCTTTAATGTTTTTTCCTTTTTGTTTTCTTGGGGGGTTTCTTAGCTTGTGTTACTGTCTGCTATACAAAAGCTTTCATCCATTCTGGAGTGTCTGTCTATGATGGTCTGCCAGTCAACAGTCAAAATTTATACCTATGGTACACATGCATTCTAAATTTGCATTTTATTTGCAACATCTAATTAAGTTTGCGCTGTTACTTGTATTGTGCTGTCTTAATGGTCTTAACTAACCTTTTGGATTTTTTTCCTTCAGGTTGCTAGTGACAGAGGGCAGCTGACATCATACTGTTAATTAAGCATCACTTGTTGATGTCAGTATGATGTGTTATATGTACTGTAGTGTAGCATGGTGGCGTAGTGATTTGTGCTGGCTCCAAGCACTTGGTTCATATGCCATTTGTCTGTGTGGAATGTCATGTTTTTTCTGGGTAATTTGACTTGCTGCCACAACTTAAACAAATGCATGGTAGCTGGTCTGGTACCTCTCAGTTGTCATTTTATAAGTAAATGTGAGTACTGCATGTGCTTGAGTGTTACCTGCAAAGGGCTGTCATCCAGACTGTAGCTGTTTCCTACATGGTGTCCAGTCCTACTGGGACAGAATCCAGTATCTGCAATCCTGAATAGGATTAGGCAAGTTTGATAGTGAATTAAAGAAAGCTTGTTTTTAATGTAGAAAAGAGAAAGCTGCTGCCCAGCTGTGAAGTACTAATTTACTAAAGGGAAGTAATAAAATGTCTCAAGAAGCACTGTTTTTGTTTCCTTATGTTTTCAGCCACATTTAAAACCAGAAGATAATTTCATTTGCTATTTATTTTTGCCCCTAAGAGCAAAGCCTAGTCATAGCAGTGTAATTCTACAATTACAAGCTAAATGTCTTATTAGCTCACACTGGAAATGTTTTTAAAGGGTTTGTTGACAACAGGTCAGTGAGGTTAAAGTTTGGGTGGGGGTCAAGACAAAAGAGCCACTGGCAGGGAGGAAGAGTGGTCAGAGTGTGGAGGGAGTATGTGTTTATACTGAAAAAATGGAGCAAGAACACATCCACCCTTGAGACAGTTAGGATGCCAGCGGGGTTTTAGTCAGACACTAGAGAAGCTGTTAGGCGTTTCTTGGTGTATATTTATGAATCTGTAAACTCCCTTTGTTATTCCTCCCTTACATGTCCGACTGCAAGCCAACTCATTTTAATAGAAAAACAGTATAAAATAAAATAGTGGTTATTTGGCATTTATAGTGAATTCACAAATTATTCAGACCCCTCCCTTTCTACACAATTGGAGATAAAATTTTAAATACATACATTTGCCATTTTTGCCTATCAATCTACAATCAATAATCCATTATGAGAATGTGAAAGCATGTTTTCATAAAAGTTGGCAAAATTATTAAAAATCAAAAAATTAAATATGTAGATCCTGAATGTACTATGTTGTAGAATCCCCTTTTGCAGCAATTACAGCTTCAAGTCTTTTTGTGTAAGTCTCTACAAGCTTTGCACACTTGGATTTAGGCAGTTTATCCCATTCTTCCTGGGGGGTCCTCTCAAACCCCATTAGACTGAAAGGGTAGCGTCTGTAAACTGCCATCTTCAGGTCTCTCCACAGATGCTCTATAGAGTTCAGTGGCTGGGCCACTTGGCTTCACCCACCCCAGCATTGCCATGCGGAAAGGTAAACTGCCACACCAGTCTGTGGTTGTGTGCACTGTCACACACGTGCGCATGAGAGGCAGCTAAAGGATCTAAATGAGAGTAATTCCACTCCAGACCAGGGGGTGGCAGAATGCACTGACCTTTTTTCTCACTTTGCTGCAGACCACAGGAAATTCTGCCTGGCCCTATTGACGTCACTTCCGGGTCCGGGTCCTTGGATGATGTCGCTTTCGGTGAAGAACCCATGACCGGAGAGACTTCTTGTTCTGGCCCTTTTGATGACGTTAGATTCGAGTGTGAACCTATGGAAGAGGACCCTTCCGCTTCCGCCCTCGATGACTTCACTTCCTTTTCTGGCCTTTAAAGTCACCATATTTGACTAACCTAGTCAGTTCTGTTTTGAACTCTGTTCTGAGCACATCAGTGCTAGCAATTTACCCATTTGCAGCCTGGGAAAATTATACGGGTGGCTGCCCCAAACCTTTTAATGACTCTTGTGTCTGCTTTTTGTGACAGCAAGTTTTCTTCAAGTTCCTCTCTATATTTAGCTGCATTGATCCTTCCCTCTGTTCTGGCCAGTCATCCTCTCCCTGCCACTGAGAAGCACCCCCATAGCATGATGCTGTCACCACCATGCTACACTAAAGGGATGGTATTAAGTATTGGATGAGCAGCACCTTGTCTTCACCAAACATAGTACTTGGAGTTCTGGCCAACAAGTTCAATTTTTGTCTCATCAGACCAAAGAATCTTTTTCTTCCTTCATTCAGAGTCATTTAAATACTGTTTGACAAAGGGTGTTAGCCACTCTATTATAAACCCTGATTCATAGAGTGCTGCCGAGATGTACGTCCTTCCAATAACTTTTCCCATTTCAGCAGAGGATTTCTTAGGATCTTTAAGAGTCAAGTCAAGTCAAGTCAAGTCAAGTTGGGGAGCATGCACTGGTACAGTGTGTTGCCGCACCCACTATGCCTGTAAGAGTGAGCATTGGGTTGTTGGTGACGAAGACCTTTCTTGCCCGGTTACTCAGTTATTACCAGATGGTCAACGTTCAGCCAATGCTCAGAAGAGTCCTGGTGGAAGAGTTCCATTTCACAATTATTGAGGTAGCTATGCTTCTCAGAACACTCAAAGCTTTAGAAATGGTTTTATACCCTTGCCCTAATATGTCCCTCTTAATAATTTTATCATGGAAGTGGGAGTGAGATGGGGGGCTGTCTAAACACTGTCCAATCAATTCACACTGCCACAGGTGATCTCCACTCAAGTTCTAGACACATCTCAAGGAGACGAAAGTAAATGGGATGCAGCTAACAGCAAAGGGCCAAAATACTTAAATCAATGAGAGATTTTACTTTTTCATTTTTAATGAATTTGCAAACCTTTGTGAAAACATGTTTTTATTTTGACATTATGGGTTATTGAGTGCATATTGATTGCAAATTTTTTTCATTTAAAATAAAGTGTGTGGAAAGTGAAGGGGTCTAAATACTTTGTGAATCTATTCTGTGTGTGTATGTATGTGTATTTAAATACTGTATATGCTGCATCATAACTCTGCTTTAAAGAATTTTATGGGGAAAAAGATAGACAAATCAACATTTTTTAACAAATGCAGGCCATTCTACCTTTTACTGTTAACACTTTTATCGATCCCCATACAAACCTTAACGTTTTTTTCCCCACAAAACTTTGTCTGTGTACAGAGTAAGCCAGTACAAAACTGCACCACTTCCCTTAAACCACCTTTGTCAGCAACCCTCTGGTCTTCCACTGATTCCACCAACAAGTTCATTAGACATCTCAGCATTGATGATATCAATGTCTCTAACTTACAAAGTTATTCTGCAAGGCATTAAAAAATCTCTAGAATTCTGGTCCTCTTTATTCCTTATCTCTTTTTAAAATTAATATTAATTTTGATAGTGCCATTCTTCCATTCTCCCTACCTCTCCAATACTGCTTTGAGATTAGAGCCCTATTCCCCTTTGGAATTCACAAAATACCCTTTACGCACTGTACATTAACCTGTGACATGTCAGATGGTTGTCTTTACCTGATTTAGATTTATACTATTGAGCGCAGGCAGCATTCTCTGGAGTTCATCTGACTTTCAAACTAACCCGTCATTCTGATTTTAATCAGCCCCTGTTCTCTCTCTCTGTAAAACCTCAATGAAGTCACATCTGTTACTACTTAAGGTTACTGAATATTGGGCGGGGAGCACTTGGGCTTCTCTCCAGGTTGGCACTCCTATACTCCAGTCTTTAACAGCAAAGCTCTGAGAGCTGGCGGTTGCCCCAACTGCTTTCTGTTCTGAACTTATCAGGGTATCCATGCACCTGTAGATATTTTTGATGGCTCAGGTCATGGAATGTTGCAGTCACTGAGCTTCAGATTCTCTACAGTCGAGACCAAAAATTTTAAGAAAGACACAAATATTAGTTTTCATAAAGTTTGCTGCTTCAGTGTTTTAAGATCTTTTTGTCATACAGTATATTTCTATGGTATACTGAAGTATAATTACAAGCATTTCATAAGTTTCAAAGGCTTTTATTGACAATTGCATTAAGTTTATGCAAAGTGTCAGTATTTACAGTATTGGTGCTTCTTTTGCAAGAACTCTGCTATTCGCCCTGGCATGCTAAATCCTGACTGATGGCAACCCATTCTTGCTTAACCAATGCTTGGGGTTTGTCAGAATTTGTGGGGTTTTGTTTGAGGATTGATCACAAGTTCTCAATGGGATTAAGGTTTGGGGAGTTTCCTGGCCATGGACCCAAAATTTTGATGTTTTGTTCCCAGAGCCACTTAGTTGTCACATTTGCCTTATGGCACAGTGCTCCATCATGCTGGAAAAGGCATTGTTAGTCACCAAACTGTTCTTGGATGGTCTCTGCTCTGTATGCTGCTCTGCATAAAGAAACCTACAGGCCTTTCCATAGATACGATATGCTTAGGAATATGACCTGAATTCTTCTCTACACTCTTTTCCAGAATACTATTTTGAAACCAATCTCATTGTGTCTCAAATACCTGATCACCACTATACAAATTTAAATTAATGTATTGCCTATATTTTACACCAAAAAAGCATGTGCCTGGCTACTGACCCCTGCTGAACTTGTTTATACAGATTCCAATTTTGATGTTCTAATTCAGATAAAAAATGCTGGTAGACAAGTTAAGATATTTTCATGTCTTTCATTTACAAATTTTTTGACCAGGACTGAGTTGGTTTTGGCAAAAGATAGGGTTGATTCCCTTAGGAACAGAACATTTACTAGGCAAATGACTATGGCTCATTCTCTGGTCCCTTCCTTTACCTTTCCTCTTGGTCACCTGATCTCCTCCTTATGGTTCTCCTTTCTCTTGGTCACCTGATCTGTCTCTGACTTCATCTCTCTTTCTCTCACTCTCTATTTCTGCATCTGGACTTTTCTCCTTTGGCACTGCTACCAAGGAGAAGCTAAAATGGAACTAGCCTCTCACAGTTTCTCTTTCTTGGGAGTCCTCTTCCTACAGTCTTAACGCATTTAAAATCTACTAGCCAACCCGCGGCATATGCATAATCACGCCGCTTTTTTAATGATTTTTAAGCACAGGGAAAAAAATGAACATTTGAAAAATCCGTAATTTAATAAACCACCAAGAAAAGTAACATTGCAACAATGCACGCTACGAACCAACATACAGTCATCGTTCAGTACGCACTGCCTGCTCATGTGCCCGCCCCCAACTCCTCACCTGAGTCGCTTTCGTCTCTGCTACAGTCCACATGCACCTCTGAGCCACGTTGTCTTTTCATTGTTCTTTGCGGTTACGGCTGCTTTTCTATATATAATCCACCAAGTCACCCGACCATGGTAGTAGCGAGGGGGGGTGTGTACAGAGGGCAGGGACGTAATCAGTGCGAGCGTATGATCCGCACTTACTGGGAATTCCTCGTTCGTGGGGAACAATTGCAAGCCCCAGTCTCCATCACGAATGGGGTTCAACGGCTTACCCACGCCTGTCGGCGCCGGGTAGACACACGTTGATCCATTCAGTGTAGCGCGCGTGCAGTACCGGACATCCAAGGGCATCACAGACCTGTTAATGCTCAATCTCACGTGGCTGAAAGCCACTTGTCCCTCTAAGAAGTTGGACGCCGACCTGTTGGCGATCGCGTAACTATTTAGCAGTAGGGAGTCTCATTCGTTTTCGGAATTAACCAGATAAATTGCTCCACCAACTAAGAATGGCCATGCACCACCACCCAGAGAATCGAGAAAGAGGTTTCCTATGTTGAGTCAAATTAAGCAAAATTTGTGTGTGGTGAGTTGCTGCGTCCGGGCACATGAGCAAGCACTGTGAATGCCTTGACAGCGTGGGTGGACGCGCGCTGGGGAATAATGAGTATCTATATATCTTCTTAGATATAGAAAGCGTCTGATGCGGTGTTTGGTGAATTGTTGCAGTTTGTGAATTAGCATTTGTGATGGTTTTACACTCCAGTACATTGCGATGAACGCTGGTAACAGTCAGGCGGGTGGGCGGGCAGGCGTTATCGTCCCATGCTCTTAGAGTTGGTGGGCATGTCTCTGTATCGGTTCGAGTTGTTGGGCGGCGCTCTGTCGTTTGTATCCCATGGTCAGACGACTTGGTGAATTATATATAGAAATACAGCCGAAACCGAAAAGAATAATGAAAAGTCAACGTGGCTCAGTGGAGCATGTGTACTGTAGCGGAGACGAAAGCGAGTTGGTGAGTTGTTGCGTCCGGGCACATGAGCAGGCACTGTGAATGCCTTGAGAGCGTGGGTGGACGCGTGCTCGAGTTGGTGGGCTGGGCTTTGTGAGTTGACTGACATGGCTATTTTTTGCGTATCCCATGGTTGTCTTACGGCAGTGTGAATGCCTCGAGAGAAAGGGTGTCCTTGTTTGGTGAGTTGTTGCAGTTTGTGAGTTAAAAGCTGCGATGGTTTTACACGCTGGTAACAGTCAGGTGGGCAGGCAGGCAGGCGTTCTCGTCCTATGGTGTTAGAGTTGGTGGGCGTGGCTCTGTGTTGTCAGCGGGCGTGGCTCTGTGAGTTGTCGCCGTATCCCATCGTCTTAGCGTTGGTGGGCGGGTCTCTGTGAATTGGCGGGCGTGGCTATATCCCATGGTTGTCTTGCCTGTTCTGTCGGCTTAGTGAATTATATACTGTATATAGATTTTGTAGACAAACGTTTTCCGTATTCATGCTGGACCACCTAAGAAGAAGCATGTTTGTCACGGAATCAAATCACTGTATGCAGCGTGTAAAACAGTTTGCAATGTAGGGCACGGTCGTATGTCGTAACCGAAAGGAATAATGAAAAGTCAATGTGGCTCTGAGGTGCATGTGGACAAACGTCTTCCGTGTTCCTGCAGGACCATCTAAGAAGAAGCATGTTTGTCGCGGAAGCGAATCGCTGTGTGCAGCGTGTAAAACAGTTTGCGATGGAGGACGCAGTCGTGCATCGTAACCGAAAGGAATAATGAAAAGTCAACGTGGCTCTGAGGTGCATGTGGACTGTAGCAGAGACGAACCTGACTGATGCGGTGATTGGTGAGTTGTTGCGTCCAAGTACACCGCATAATTATGTACTGATGAGTGAACACTTCCTGAAAGACACAGTTGTCCAAATGGAGTGGGTTTGAGGATATGACTGTAGGTGAATGAAAAGATGGAACTCTGGAGAGGGCAACATACAATTGTCCGTGACTGACAATTGGAGGACCGCCATCACACGCTCATTCAGCGATTCACATCTGCGACAAACAAACTTGTTTTACACGCTGCATACAGCGATTCACATCCGCAACAAACATGCATCTTCTTAGATGGTTATGCCGCATCCACCCTCATTCTCGAAGCATATACACCGCCTGGTCATGTACCCGCTCGCAAGAGCAACTCACGGAGACCCTCCTACCAACTCTAATACCATGGCATGTAAAACAGTTTGCGATGGTGGACGCGGTTGTGCATCATAACCGAAAAGAATAATGAAGTCAACATGGCTCAGAGGTGCATGTGTAGTGTAGCAGAGACGAACGCGAATGACGCCCTGTTTTGTGAGTTGCTGTGTCCGAGTTGGTGGGCATGGCTCTGCAAGTTGTCGCCGTATCCAATGATGCCGTGTTTTGTGAGTTGCTGCGTCCGAGTTGGTGGGCGTGGCTCTGCGAGTTGTCGTCATATCCAATGGTCTTAGAGTTGGTGGGCGTGGCTCCGTCCTGCTTGCTTCATGGGTGTCTTGCTTGCGCTAGCGGCTGCTTAGTGAATTATATATATAGATGTTTCACAGATTGATTGATCATCCATCCCAAGCCTTAACTCTGCTGCAAGAAGTGGCTGCCTGCTGTTCGACTGGTCCAGAGCTGGGTGGCCAGTGATTAGTGATGTCACATCTTTTATTTATATTTATGCCTTACAGCCTATTGTCTTAATCTTTTAGTTTCTGACCCAATGATTGGGTTGCTGCTCTTGACCACAGCTGTCCTGGATCTTCCTTCCATTATCACCTTTTTATTGGTTTTAAAATTCATTGTAACTGTTCACTTCTTTAATCACAAAAAGTATATATCATTATAAAGTATTTTTTTTATTAATTTAAGGTCTTTTCTTATATTCTCAGCTATGGAGAAAGCTGCTTCTACTTTTCAACCTAGCCAGGAGTGAATTTTTCTGTACTTCAATACAGAAGATCACAGAGCATTTCTCGCTGAACACTTAAAGGATTCTTCCGTCATCTCTATACTGCAGTTACTGTAATAAGGCTGAAAAAAAGAAAAGTGAGTACCAGGACTTGCTGAAAGAGTTTACAATAGATAATCACCACTATCTTTCATTGTTATTCTTCACAACTCTGTAGACCACTTCAAGCAGAGTAAAACACTGTGTATTTGTCATGAATATTATCATTATCCTCCTGCTTAGGATGCTCACAACATTTTATATAAATATATTTGTTCTTCGTGCAGTCATTTAATTTTGTAGTTATTCTAGTGATATCATTTTGCTGCAATTTTATTCCTGTTATTTTGTAGTGTTTTCTTATGACTGCACTCATTCTGTGCTTCGATAGTTTCTACTAAAAGAATGTGGAAGTCATAACAAGTGATGCGATGCGTATGTCATCCTAGCTTTTGAATACTATACTACTAAGTGTCTGTGGACATATGGCCCTCTAATAATTAGTTTGGTTTTTGAGTTGTACTTTGATTTTTTGCCAACGACGATTTTTTAAGGCTTTTCACTGGTGGTTAGACTTTTTGGTTTTGACTTGGTCTTATTTTTCAATTCTGACCTTCCTTTGCCCCCCAAAAAATAAATTATTCTTATTTCCTGATGCTTTCTTCACCATCTCAATTTGATGCTAGCTGTCAGTTCAGAAGAGTAGCTTTTTATATATTCAAAATATATTTCATAGCACATATACCATCAATTTCAAAAATTTAATGACATAAACAAATTGATAATAAGTATGCATTAGCACCGGCTCCCCATGACTCTGTACTGGAAAAGCAATTTAGAAAATGAATTGATGGAGATACTAATTTATCTCATTAAAGTCCCTTAATCAGTCCACTTCATCTGTGAAACCCCTGGTCACAACGTTTCTGAAGAAATAAATCCTGTGCAGTTACTTTGTGCCTGTTATGTGAAAATTACAAACAACATCACTGTGATTACTGAAGAAAACATGCTGTTTTGTAAAATAAAAAAAAAACAATCTCTGTGCAGCTGGGACATTTTGTATTTTTGATCACTATTAGGATTTTTATATCCCTTGAAAAGTACTTGTAATGAGGCGCACACAAACACAGGCTTTATTATTATTTTTTTTTTAGTTTTCTTTTTTGTCTCACTTTCCAATCTCCATTTCAGAAAGTGGGGTATACTGAAGTTGGGTGGGTCAGAACTCAAGTATTAGTTCAGCTGTTGAGAGCAGTGATGTCTGGATTTCCTCAGCAGTCCCAAAGCTACTTCCTGTTACACCCGGCTTCCTCATTCTTAAAAAGATTATACAATGGACTTCAGTGCAGTCATTTTACAAGTAAATCAATATCACTTGCAGTCTGGCAACTTGAACGGTCTCAGTTGGCCAAATGAGTGCTGGTTCAAAGGTGTTACCGGAGACATATCGTCTAGCCTGCTTGAGCTTAATTCATTTGGACAAGTATTTAATATATTTTCTGTTGTTTTCTACTGTACATTATTTTGTGAAGCTATAAGATTATGTATTAAAAAACTATTCCTGCCTCACAATTTAAGAATCATGGGTTCATATCCCAGTGCAAGTACTAACAGTGTGGAGAATTTTTTATTATGGCTCAGTAAATCAGTCCCATAATCAATCTTCTTTATTTAACTATAAGCTCTATTTTATCTCCTCGTCCAATGAAAAAAATCATGTGACAATTTTTTAGTGTTTGCCATGTTAAAGTCACAAAAACATCACTGTGATTGCCGAATGAAATGTCCTGCCTCTTTGCAGTGAGCAAGCTAATTTCCTTTTTTTGTGGAATTCCACAGCTCCTGCATATCCTTGTAAAGACAGGAGTATGCAGTTCTTTCCATGTCCATGTTTCTTCAGATATTTCAGTTTACCTCTTACATCAAAGAGACATGCATGTCAGGTTAACAGCTGACTCTAAGCTGGCCCAGCATGAATGATAGTGGGTGTGTGATGGACTGACACCCTGTTCAGATTTCATTTCCACCTTACTGGCATTGCTCTGCTGGGATAGACTCCACACTTCTGCAACCATGAGCTGGATAAACAAGATTGAAAATGCACACAAACACACACTAGGGGGTTTCCCCCTGCTCATTTTGCTTACCATACCCCCCCCCCCCCCCCCCCACCAAGCCTGCGCTAGACACCAGCTACTTCATATCTCTGCCACTTGCGTTGTGAAGAGGGGGGCTGAATGAACCCCAAGGAGACAACAACATTTATTTATATAGCACATTTTCATACAAATAATGTAGCTCAAAGAGCTTTTCATGATGAAGAAAGAGGAAAAAAAAAGACAAAATAAGAATTAAAATTTGGGAACACTAATTAACATAGAATAAAATTAAGGTCCGATGGCCAGGAAGGACAGAAAAAACAAAAAAACTCCAGACGGCTGGAGAAAAAATAAAATCTGCAGGGGTTCCAGGCCACGAGACCACCCATCCCCCTCTAGGCATTCTACCTAACATAAATGAGACGTGGTCACTCCTCCAAAACCCCCCTCTTAGACGGTGATACAACGGGAAACAAATGCAGTTTTTTTTACCTCTTTTTTGCTCAAACAACTGGCTTACTGCTGCTGCCGTGCCACGTGATCTGCTTCTTGCATGGCGCTTCGAACATTTAAAAGCCTGTACAGCAGCTGTCCTACTCTTTGTCTTTTATTTCCGGCCCCGGGCGTGGTTGAATCTCTTGGCACAAACTCTTGTGTTGCAGGACGTGAGTTCTTCATATTTTAGATTATAATTTAAAAACGGAATAAGAATCTGAAAATCTAACAACGTCACATTAAAGTTCCATAAACTCTGAAAAGAATGATACCAAACATATACAGTTAGGTCCATAAATATTTGGACAGAGACAGCTTTTTTCTAATTTTGGTTCTGTACATTACCACAATGAATTTTAAATGAAACAACTCAGATGCAGTTGAAGTGCAGACTTTCTGCTTTAATTCAGTGGGGTGAACAAAACGATTGCATAAAAATGTGAGGCAACTAAAGCATTTTTTTAACACAATCCCTTCATTTCAGGGGTGGAAAAGTAATTGGACAATTGACTCAAAGGCTATTTCATGGGCAGGTGTGGGCAAGTCCGTCGTTATGTCATTATCAATTAAGCAGATAAAAGGCCTGGAGTTGATTTGAGATGTGGTGCTTGCATGTGGAAGATTTTGCTGTGAATAGACAACATGCGGTCAAAGGAACTCTCCATGTAGGTGAAAGAAGCCATCCTTAAGCTGCGAAAAGAGAAAAAACCCATCTGAGAAATTGCTACAATATTACGAGTGGCAAAATCTACAGTTTGGTACATCCTGAGAAAGAAAGCAAGCACTGGTGAACTCAGCAACGCAAAAAGACCTGGACGTCCACAGAAGACAACAGTGGTGGATGATCGCAGAATCATTTCCATGGTGAAGAAAAACCCCTTCACAACAGCCAACCAAGTGAACAACACTCTCCAGGGGGTATGTGTATCGATATCCAAGTCTACCACAAAGAGAAGACTGCATGAAAGTAAATACAGAGGGTGCACTGCAAGGTGCAAGCCACTCATAAGCCTCAAGAACAGAAAGGCTAGATTGGACTTTGCTAAAGAACATCTGAAAAAGCCAGCACAGTTCTGGAAAAACATTCTTTGGACAGATGAAACCAAGATCAACCTCTACCAGAATGATGGCAAGAAAAAAGTATGGAGAAGGCGTGGAACAGCTCATTATCCAAAGCATACCACATCATCTGTAAAACACGGTGGAGGCAGTGTGATGGCTTGGGCGTGCATGGCTGCCAGTGGCACTGGGACACTAGTGTTTATTGATGATGTGACACAGGACAGAAGCAGCCGAATGAATTCTGAGGTGTTCAGAGACATACTGTCTGCTCAAATCCAGCTAAGTACAGTCAAATTGATTGGGCGGCGTTTCATGATACAGATGGACAATGATCCAAAACATACAGCCAAAGCAACCCAGGAGTTTATTAAAGCAAAGAAGAGGAACATTCTTGAATGGCCAAGTCAGTCACCTGATCTTAACCCAATTGAGCATGCATTTCACTTGTTGAAGACTAAACTTCGGACAGAAAGGCCCACAAACAAACAGCAACTGAAAGCCACTGCAGTAAAGGCCTGGCAGAGCATTAAAAAGGAGGAAACCCAGCATCTGGTGATGTCCATGAGATCAAGACTTCAGGCTGTCATTGCTAGCAAAGGGTTTTCAACCAAGTATTAGAAATGAACATTTTATTTCCAGTTATTTAATTTGTCCAATTACTTTTGAGCCCCTGAAATGAAGGGATTTTGTTCAAAAAATGCTTTAGTTGCCTCACATTTTTATGCAATCGTTTTGTTCACCCCACTGAATTAAAGCTGAAAGTCTGCACTTCAACTGCATCTGAGTTGTTTCATTTAAAATTCATTGTGGTAATGTACAGAACCAAAATTAGAAAAAAGTTGTCTCTGTCCAAATATTTATGGACCTACAGTAGCTGTATATGTAGGTTTTAAAATAAGCCTGATTTAAAGCGTGACAAAAAACGTCACATAAAATCGTTGCACTTTCAGGCTTAGGATTTTATACTGTATATATAAAGTAGATATAAAAAAGAAAATATGATGATTGTACTGCTTTGAATTTTAAGTGTTATGTTATCTTCAATATATTTTAATGAACTATGCATGAATGACAACAAAGGAATGAAAATAAAAATAAATTATATTATATTATATTATAAATTACATTTTAAAGCCCACTTACTCCAATCCAAGTTCTCTAAGAAGCCAGTGCTCTATATTAGAAGTATTTGCCCACTGGATGTTTTCAGGTGTACAACCAAAATCTAATATTAGATATAGGAAACCCAAGTCAAACAATAACACATTTTTAAAGCTAATTTCTTTTATCTAATGAACAGTTCAACATTGACTGAAACTGTGTGAGAAAATTATTGTCCCCTGTTTTTATTACAACCCACTCTACCCAATATAAAGCTCACTTACTATCACAGCCAAGTTGCAAACACAAAGCTTTGATTCCTTTTGAATTCCTTAAGAGATCAGGAAAAAAAAACTGGTGCTATCCATTTGTCTAGAAAGAGCAACAAAGCCATTTCCAAGGCTTTGGGATTCCAAAATTACTTCAAGGGCACAGTCATGCTGGAAGTTACGGAAGATCCTAAAAACAACAAAGAAACTGTAGTTTTCTCTTGCCTTAGCAAAGGGCAGTGTTCATGACTCCACATTCAGAAAGACAACTGGCAAAAACTAGCCTCATTACAGAGTAGCAAGGTAAGGTGAAAACCACCATCAGCCAAGCAGAAGAAAAATAATCGTCTCTTATTTGCCAGGAAGCAGCTTGATAACACCTCTTGGGAGAAAGTTCTACAGATGGATGAGAAAAAAGTGAACCTTGTTGAATGGCACAGGTCTCACTAGGCATGGCATAAAGCAAGCAGGTGTGTGTGTGTGTGTGTGTGTGTGTTAAGGTAGTCTGCTACTCAAAATTTGCCACTGTATGAGTGAATGTGTGCTGCGAGGGCCTGGTGTCCTGTCCAGGGTGTTTCCCACCTTGTGCCCTGTTTTGCTGGGATAGGCTTTGGCCCCTGCAACCATCAAACTGGATTAAACAGGTTTGAGAATGTTAAATTATGCCATATCATTAGGCTTTAAATTATTGTTAATATTACTTTAAATTATATGCTGTATATGGGAAACATTTTGCAACAGAAGTCTGAAGTCGGTTTCACAATACAGTATGTTAAGTACTAACTAGAAGATTTTATTAAAATCCTTGTTTAATTATACTTGTAGTTTACCAGTATAAGATCTTGAAAATTATATTCACAAACTCTGCAGTAGATGTTTAATTAAATTATGTTCAACATGAGCATATTCCATCTTTCTGCTTTCCACATAGTTTTTATTTGTGCCATTCAGTTCTTATTAAGAGATGTGAATGCAAATAGATGACATGTACTGCACAGCAGCCACTCCTTCACTGTCAAGAAAACCATAAAAATACAAATAAGCTAATTACAATCAATATGTTCTTTGTAAGAAAGTGTCATAGCGTTAATACATAACTTTGACAAGCGTGACACGACAGGACAACATTAACTTAGATGATGAGCAGGAATAAAAAAAGGAAACTGCTGTAAGCAACACCCTCCCTTACAATGAAGAGCTGGTCTTTGATTAGGAAACTGAAGTCTACAGCTGCTGTGGTCCTCCATTGGTCCAGCTGAAGAACCGTGGAATAAACACTTAAATGCTTGCACTGCAAACTACTAAGGCTATAAAAATACCCATTTAAACTAAATCAAAAGTAATGTGAAAGTAACCTTAGCTTTTTTTAATTATTTGTTGCATATTACCAGATAAATGAGTGGGGAATACAACTGGTAATGACAGCGAGGCATGTGCTCCAAACCAGCCTTTACTCATTTGAGTGCAAAACAAAGACAAAAAAATGACATAACAAGTGACTACCTACACTCTCATAAGATGAAAAATCCAGCATGTTTCAAATGTAGGTATGCAGAGCCATTAATGTATATAAAATATTGTGTAAAAGTGGAAAATGAACATAAAATAAAACTGCGTGGCGCACATTAAAGTAGCCACTTGCATGTTAACGATTTCAGCAACAGAAAACATAGTCAGGCAAACTAGCAGGAGTCCTCATGCACATCTTCTTTTGTTTTGTTACCTCTCTTATCTGCGTGCGCGTATTTCACACAAGAACCTTTAAGTGGACATGTGAAGGATTAGTGGAGCTGTATCCTGCTACAAATGTTCTTGCAAAATGCACAATTCAGCAGTTGGTGAAATTTTGACATACTACTGGTTCTGTGAGCAATCTGCCAAAACATTGTGGATCACTGACATTGTGGATGTCCTCATAAGTTAAACCAATTAAAGCAATTATAATCACAACAGAGGGGCATTTTATGAGGATCATGTCAGCATGTACTCCATGAGCTGATGGCTACTTTTACTTCGCCACCTGGTACATGTAACTACTGTAACTCCATTATATAGATTAGAACTTTCAACTTACCTGAAAATTAAGGATTGAACATTCATATTTTAATATATTTGAACACAAGTTAATAATTCTAGATGCTGCATACATTTTTGTACTTTACGTGCTTTTGTATATTTATACAGCAGAACCTCTATTATGCCTCGGATCGCTGAAACTCAGATAAAAAGGTTGGCTGCTGTAATGGTGACGCTGTGCAGAGAAGACGGGGGCTGACCCAGACAGAGATCAGGAGACATTTCCTTTATCTTTCTGGTTACGACTTTCCTCCTTTTTATTTGACTACGTTTAATCTCCTGGTACAGTGCCTTTCTAAACTGCTAGCACTCTATCTCTAGCAGAACAATATTATACTTTTTATACAGTAAATGGTTTTATTTGCAGGAACTTACACAAATTCTGTAAAAATGAGAAATACTCTTATTAACAAACAATACAGAGCAAAATTCAAAGCAAAAGGCAAGAAGCATAGATGGTAGATGGGATGTGTGAGACCCCACTTTATACTGTGCAGCGTTGGAAACTGGTGGTGTGCTGTAACTGGGTGTTAAATTCTCAAGGGATAACATGCAGGACAAAACTCTGCTGTGTTACTCTTTTACCCCTTTAAAGTTGCAGCAAAAATGTAATACAGGTGATTTGAATCTATATTTATAAAATTAAATTTATGTCTGAGCGTCACACAAAAACCACCACACCTGTTTCTACAAAACTATCTAGTTATTTCTGATATAATTTAATTTACAATATCGGCTATTAAAATGTGAGATTTTCTATGAATAAAAATCTAGAAAAAAATTTAAACAACCTCTGTAAAAGTTGCCATTATCAGCTGGACCTTTGCACCTTTTAATCTCAATATCTCCAGAACATACTATCAATGTGATTTTTACTTCAAAAGAATTAGAATCGACTGCATAATAAAACAATGCCAAGTTCAGGTATTTACATTTACCACAATAATTACTATTATTTAAGCGCATGGAAAAAGAACAAGATTTTTACGTTTCCCACTCATTTAACTCTTTGATGGTTGACCCATCTGCTTTTTTCTGAATGTGTTTTATGACAAACAAAACAGCCATATTAATTTTTGTGCAGGGTAAATATTAAGTGAGCAAATGATCCCCTTGAGATGAGAGATGTGCTTACACTTGAGTAACAAAAGTCTTTTGAGAAGGCAATAGTGTAGTAGGACACCATGTGCGCCTCTCCACCCTGTTTTGTCTCTCAGCGATCGAGTTGCATGTTATCACTACATTTCAATATTATAATTGAACTATGAAGATTAAAATAGATCCTTGTCACCATACTGAGTGTGTATATCTATAAAATCTTGGTTTGCACCATATGGGTGTCCTCAATCTTTGTTTTGCTAGGCCACCAAACCACAAGCATACATGACGATACCAGACGGCAGCAGGCACGATCTTTGCGAAATTATTCAGTAAGCTGCCATGTAGTGAAAGACTGTGAGTGATCACAAGTGTGACTTTTTTTCAATCAATATTGTCTAGATGTCTACAGAAGCTTTTACTAAATCCTTGTTTAATTATACTTCACATCTGAGTCTCAACATTGAATAATGGCAATAGCAATGCTTGGAGATGACTTTTTGAGTTGAGAGGAAACTGCACCCGTGGGGCTGAAAAGGTGCCACGAGATGAAGCTCACAGCCAGTCTCCTTTTAAAATGGCTGAATCTCAAAACAATGGTTTGCTTTTTGCATTTTTTCCTTCAAAAAAAAAAAAGAAAAGATACATACAGTATACATGGTTTTGCAATATGTGTGCAATCTCAAGATGTGGATTAAAACTTGATAACACTTTTAACATGAAAAATTGAATTATTGGTTTTTAATGCTTTAGTTTTCATCTCATTTATTACTTCCATTATAAAAAACAAGAGCAGGCTATATGTTTGTTTGTTTTTTAATTTATAAAAACATCCTTCATTTTAGAACAAAAGTTTATGAAGGAAATTAATGCATACCTTGATTATGAAGAAATAATATCAATTTAAAAAACACTGAACTTATTACTCACATAAGCAATGTCATGAAATGACCCCACCAAAAAGACACAAAAAGAATGTAGCATAGCTGTAAAAAAAAAATTATGACACTAAAAGAATTGAAGATACAAAGCTTAGCATCACAACATATATGATGCAACATTTTCAGAAGCTTGTGCTTTTTCAAGTTATTCATTGACAAAAATATTGTGGCGATAAGAGTTTTTGTTCCCTTTTGTACCCCACTCACTAGCTGTGATAAAATCAAACTTGACAAGATCCGACGATAAATGAAGCTGATCTCTGGAATAAGAATATTGATACTTACTGATAAATACAAATAGAGTAATTGAAGAAAGTGATATAAATGTTCCTAGTCACACATACAAGGTTAAATCTACCCTAAGTTCTTGTCAATAAGCCGCGGCTTATCTAAGGAAAAAAGTTGTGAAAATGAAAAAATAGAATATCGGCTTATACATAAGTCCGGCTTATACATCCATCGCGGGGGTTGCGTTCCAGAGCCACCCGCGAAATAAGAATATCCGCGAAGTAGAAACCATATGTTTATATGGTTATTTTTATATTGTCATGCTTGGGTCACAGATTTGCGCAGAAACACAGGAGGTTGTAGAGAGACAGGAACGTTATTCAAACACTGCAAACAAACATTTGTCTCTTTTTCAAAAGTTTAAACTGTGCTCCATGACAAGACAGAGATGACAGTTCTGTCTCACAATTAAAAGAATGCAAACATATCTTCCTTTTCAAAGGAGTGCAAAGCAAGCAGTCAAAAAAAAAATCAATAGGGCCTTTTGGCTTTTAAGTATGCGAAGCACCGCCGGTACAAAGCTGTTGAAGGCGGCAGCTCACACCCCCTCTGTCAGGAGCAGGAAGAGAGAGGAAGAGAGAGAGAGAGAGAGACAGATAAAAAAAATCAATACGTGCCCTTTGAGCTTTTAAGTATGCGAAGCTCCGTGCAGCATTTCTTTCAGGAAGCAGCTGCACACAGCCCCCCTGCTCACACCCCCCTACGTCAGCGCAAGAGAGAGAGAGAGAGAGAGAAAGTAAGCTGGATAGCTTCTCAGCCATCTGCCAATAGCGTCCCTTGTATGAAATCAACTGGGCAAACCAACTGAGGAAGCATGTACCAGAAATTAAAAGACCCATTGTCCGCAGAAATCCGCGATATATATTTAAATATGCTTACATATAAAATCACAATTTAAATGACCGCTACGCGCTCGTGTTGATTCGGCGACGCCCAGAGCAGAAAGAACGCGCTCCGGCCACTCCAACCGCGCCATGCGGGGAGTGAGAGAGACGGCAATATCTCACACTCTCTCCCCCCTTAAAGAAATTAAATGGGCGCGAGTGAGACCACTGACCTCCCTCCCTTCTATTAGTTATAGGTTATAGTACGTTCGGCTTATCCATGAGTCCGGCTTATCTATGATACGATTTTATTTTAAAAATTCGTATGATTTTTGGTCTCCGGCTAATACATGAGTCCGGCTTATAGACAAGAACTTAGGGTACAACAGAGTAATTCTGATAATATAAGGTAGTTATATTTTATAGACGTTTTGGACAGTGTAAAGAAAATGTGAGTATTCCGTACAGTTTTGTTTAAATTTAGGATATCACAAGTTGTGATTTTAATCTAGTTAAGTTAGTGATAGCTGAGGTTAGGTTGCTACTTGGTCTCAGTTCTATTAGAACATCAGAATAACAAAGCTCGCCAGTCCTATCTACTTAATTCCCCTAAAATAACATCAGGTTAACTTGAAGTCCTACTGTCTACCACACTACTTGGTAGCTTATTCCATGTATCTGTGGTTCTCTGTATAAAGAAAAACTTCTAATGTGTGTGCAAAATTTACCCTTAACAAGTTTTCAACTGTGTCTTCATGTTCTTGAGAAACTCATTTTAAAATAACAGTCTCGATCCACTGTACTAATTCCCTTCATAATTTTAAACACTTGAATCATGTCTCCTCTTAATCGCCTTTCACTTAAACTAAAAAGGCTCAGCTCTTTTAATCTTTCCTCATAACTTATCCCCTGCAGCTTCAGTAGGTGTTTTGGCTTTTTGTACATTATATATTCCCAGGCAGGCTACCACTGTGTTCAGTCTACGCATAAACTCTATGAATAAATTGTTTTAGATCTCAGGTCACAGCTGAAAAGCACAAACATGATGCTATTTATTGTTATTTCTCCCATTTAGGGTAGACATAACACAACTATAGCAACTGCATTGTACTCCACATTCAAACTTTCTTTAGAAATTCTGAGCTGTAAATGTGAACAAAGCTACAGGTGTTATACTGCTGTGTTGTGTTGTGCCCACACTGATCGACTGTACCTTTTGTGTGCCTCAGCTGCCCATCTCAACATTCAGACCAGCTTTTTGCAAAGCTGACAGCACATTAAGGAGTGCTGAGCACAGGGTAAGCATGTTATGACTGCAATCTTTGCATTGAGGGCAACCTCAATGAGAGAAGAGGAGAGGAGAGGAGAGAACCAAAACAAGAAGCAGAGATTATGATCCAGCAGTATTCTACTGTATATATGGCAAAGACTTCAATTGGAACAGACTGACAATAAAACTGGCAGGCAATAACAGGCAAAGATAATAAACACAGGAGAATATGGAGAAATTGCCCAGAAATTCAAGCTTACTACACTTGACTGGATATTGGGACATATCAAATGGCCATTACAAGGACAGAATGACCCTGTCACAAATGTTCTCTGTCCACTGAGAATATATTTCTAACTAGTATTTATGTATTTCATTATGGACATTTCAGTTTTATTTATATTTATCATTATTCAGTATTCATGATGTGAAATTTTGTTTTTTGTAACCTTTCTGATCACTGTTACTATGAGCTATTTACTTGTGAATATGACAATGCTTGGTTGACTTGCACATGGCTGTATGATGATATGATGTGCGATGTCATCATTTGGTGATATGGAGCACTTGACACCCAAGATTTTGGATAATTTAAAACTAGGGGGCTTCGCTTGCCCACCCCCGGGTTTGGTTTACCGGATATATGATTTAAAGAGATTGTTATTTTCATGGGAATTGTTACATATGCATTATTTTCAATTTTACTTTAAAAATTTAGTAAAAGCAATATTTGGAATTAACTTTTCTTCAAGATCGCATTGAATTTTGATTCCGCATTTGGACTTACATCGTGACAACGCAACGTATATCTGCCTCTAAGTGAATATTGTTTCTTTCTCTCTAATAAATAAAGCGACTTTTTCAAATGTTCGTCCATGCTCTTTCTTCTTTGCTTTGTCATTGACTTGTCATCTAGAACGTATTAAATTATTGTCCTGATAAAATTTATAAGAGCTGAGAGCACAGGAAGTGTGTCTGCCAAAAGCATTCACACGACTGAGGTTAGATGACCATGGTCTTGTTTGAAAATAGTTGTAAATATGGCGTGGCTTGAAAGAATCTCATGTTAAAACTCTCCTTCTCAAGGGACTTCATACCGCACCAACATTTTTGGACTCTTTTAATTCTCACTGGCAACACAACTTAGACAATCTACAAGTCTCCGACTTAAAGTTTAAATCTAAACAATATATTCAATTTTTTTTCGCTGTTTCGTTATTTCACCGAGTAATAATTTCCGTTGATTGTGCTAATGCGATCTTTCCTATCCTTTTTTTGAGACTTTCCCATTTTCATACTTCCATTATCTCTAACCAGCTCTGCATGTGTACCGTGCCAACATTTTTGAATACTTTATTACATTCTACTATCTACAAATCTACTATTTGTCCTTTATTTCCAGCCCCAGGCATGGTTAAATCTCTTTCTCGCGAGACGTATAAGTGTGTCACTGAGAAAAATCACGTCTCGTCTCCTTCCAAGATTTTTTTTTTTATATAATACAGAGACTATCTGTGATGGTGTGTGCGTTAATTCTAGTTAAGGAAATAATTGTTGGGTTCAGGACCTCTGCTTTTCCATTTTTAATTTTGTTCCCTGGCTCATTAAGACTTTTTGCCTCTGTCCTTTGATTATCCATTTATTTACTCTCTTGCTGAGCGAGCTTTGTCTCTTTGTCTCCTGGACTCCTTGCTACTTTTTAGAGTGGCCTTTTTATTCTCTTTGGTCATAACAGACACAATGCTAGAGCATACTCTATACTGAGGGTTGTGCTTTTTATTTATTCCCCTTCCTATCCTAGGTGACTGATGTGTAATATGAATAACAATACAATACAATGGATGGCATCAGTACGATGTTTATAAATTCAGTACACAAGACAATAAACAGATTGCATTGCTTACTAATCATAATCAAATCAATTAAGAAGCTTATTACAAAATAATTTATATATATTACACTTTATCTATAGGTGGACATGTCCGCCTAGGACCTTTCTCACAGATGTTGAACATAAAATACCACCAATAAGAAAGCACACATTAAACAACATGATATTCAATCCTTCCATTCATTTTCATATTTAATTTTTGGTCAACAAGAGGTGGAATTTGATACACCACATGATACACCAATTTATCAATAGTTATGCTGAAATACAATCTGACAGAAGATCACCTCTAAGATTCATAAACAGACACTGTGTGGATTACGTAAGCTCCATACAATACGAAACACAGCACTAGAGGTCCAAGTGGCAAAAATATTACCCACTCCACCACCGTCTACTGGCACTATGGAAACTAAATGAAATGTTGATGTGGCTTTATGTAATATACAGTACACCCCCAAAATTGACAGGGGTTACGTTCCTAGAGCACCCGCGAATTGTGAAAAAGTGCAACTTTTGGATGTGGTTAAAAAATGCCTTTTAAATGCCTATTTTTATAGTTTAAACCCTAAATACAGTATGCTCCCAAAGCACTTTAATTTTGTTGCAAACTCAGCTTAATACATTAATACATTACCTAAAAAATTACCTTAATACATTACCTAAAAACAGAATGTAAAGGTAAACCCGTATACTGTACAGTACTGTACTGCTATGTCTCCCGCGGTGCTAGAATGTAAAATACCGATGTTACCGCTATACGTACTATAATTCATGCAAGCACGTTTTCTTTGGTATGCGCTGTCGTTTTCTTTGTTATAAGTAGAGTAAATACATAATCATTTCATTTAATTCTCACGGATTATGTTACCATCCAAAGGGATGTTCTTCTTCCTCCAGTCGGTGATCCACAATGCCAAGGCAGATTCCATCCTGACGATATTTTTATTCCTTACAGTCATTACCTTTTTGGCACTATCACAGAAACTTACAAATACAGTACTCCTGATCACTGCCTCATTCTTCTTTATGTAGCGTGCGGTGCTTTCATTAATGCCATAGTGGCAAACTACTGCAGCATAACTTTTTAGTTCCCGGAGCAAATCCAGTAGTTCAGCTTTCTCCTGGAGTGTTTTAAACTTTTTCTGGCGCTTAGGCTCAGTGCCAGAAGCCTTAGAAGGTGCAGGGCGACTCTGCGTCATCTTGTGCGTTTAGGAATAACAAAATGAATACAACAACAAAGTGGAAAACACGAGGACATTCAGCTGGAGTCGCGTCACAGGGCAGCAGTCAATCAGCAGCAAGGAGAAATGAATAACACTCTCGGATTGGCTACTTTCACCATCCCAAACCGCGTTTCCCTCAGCGGTTGCTTCCTGTTCTCAGCAGAAGACCAATCAGATCCACTGCAGGGACTGCTGGGAGTTGCAGTTTCAAATTCTATTGGCTACTCTTACCATCCCAAGCCACGGTTCTCTCTACAGCACAGTATTGCCACGGAAAAAGCCATTAAAAATTGTGGAGGATATTTAGATAGTTAGGTTCTAAGGAAAAATCCGCGAACGACTGAGTCTGTGAACCCTGAACCGCGACTTCGCGGGTGTCTACTGTATATAAAAAAAGAATGACATAGGTAAAGACTTTACTGATCCACAAGGGGAAATTCAATAATAGCAGAATACAGCTAATGACAAAATAATCTGAGGTAATATGACATAAAGCAAAATAATATTATTTCAATAATGCAAAGTACTAAACAGAAGGTGATCATTAGGTGAAATGGATCAAATGATTTGGGATTAGAACAGTAAGAGAAAACTCACATGGAGTCACCACACAGACGGTGTCCAGGGCAGCGCTAGCCATTAGTCCACAAGACCATGCTACCACAGAAATTCGAGTTACTTTAACGCTAACATATAACACAAGTGGATTTGTGCATTGTGCGATAATTTAAGTATAGATTCTGTATACTCTCAGCCTAGTCGCTGTGTCATCATAACCTGCCTCTTTTTAGAAACTATTTAGTCAAAAATAAAGTGGGTGGATTAGGAGGGGGGCATGTGACAAACAAGCTGTAGAAACTAAATAAGTCTCTTGTTCCCTTCAGGGCATGGTTAGAAGTGCTGACAAAGGGAGTTGTGAGGGCAAATAAAAAATATCTGTTTGAAATTACATGTCCAGACCTGTCATGACTGCCTTCTATTTATCTTGCCTTCACGGATGCATTTCACTACATAATGCCAACACTGTACTATGGTCATAGAGAGACTGTTTTTTTTTTTTTTTTTTAAACATCATGAAGAAAAAAGCAGAGAGGTACAGTAACACTTTTACTGGGAACAGAAGTAGAAAAACTACTAAAAAAATCTACTGAAGTAAAAGTTATTATTACATGGACAAAAATTGATGCAAGTAAAAGTACCTGACATGTAAACTGCTCAACTAAAAGTAAAAAAGTAGGCTCAGGAAATCATTCAAGTACAAGAACAATTTAGTCACTTTAAAAAAAATTACCTAAATTAGCAAATATCCATGCAATGAAAAGTGTTAGTAGAATATACACACACAAAAGTATGTTATCAAAGTGAATGCACGGCTGTATGCCCTTTGCCCATAGGGTCCATTTGCACTGTCATGCACAAAAGGCCTATGTGCACTTAACACACAGGAACGGTGATTGTTGCCAGCATTAGACACTGGTATTACTTTTACTAGCTTGCTGTTTAAGCGTAGAACACTTGATACTAATATCTGTTCTCCTCCCTGACATCTTTGCTGACTCAAATTGTAATCTGTAATGAGGACTACAGCTTGCATCATTAACTGATATTAGAGATGTCATTTTTTCTGTATGTTTTAGTATTTGAAATTCACAGGTTTCTTATTTCATGTGCACTATTAGTGTAACAGACTGACATGAGTGTGGTCAAAATGATTTTAACAATCTCAATTAATATTGCTGCCTTATTATTAATCTCAAATTGTAATTATTATAGTGCATATTTAATAGTAAAAATATATTGACCTGTTATAAATTTAAATTCTGGGGAGGAAGAATATGAGACATTCTGTAATTGATGAAGGGCCCAGTTTGCTAGAAGTACAGATATCTAATTACGACTTAAACCAGTGAGGTTGCTGTGCTGTTTATTTAGATTGTGATTTAAAAATAAGA
>NC_041396.2:188504050-188509050 GCF_900747795.2 Erpetoichthys calabaricus | reverse complement strand
ATTACCCCGATCTACATGCTGTCAAATAAACGAACCACACGCCGTGGCGCAATTTTAGGGGCTTAGCCACTAGCGCTGACGTCCGAGGTTCGATTCCCGTAAGGGAGTGAAGTGAGCGCTTCGCACCGGCAAAGTACTGCTTTTAAATTTTTATTAAGAAGAAAAGAAAACCTTTTTAAATTAAGTCTTAAAAAGAGCTGTAAAGATATTGACAATAAGCTACGCAAACCCACCAAGACATGCAATCGTTTAAATCAAAGCGCGAGTCGAAAAACACCATCCCATAATATTAGTTAACGATTAACACATTTCTATATGTATTGTAAGCATACAATACAACTGATAATATGTTGCGCTTATTTATCTGGTGTACTGACATTTTTGCGCGTTTAACGGCTGAAATCTAACGTGGTTTGTGCCCTTCAGAATGAAAAGAGTTTGCATTTACCTTTTTAATAAAAGGCGAACTTTTAAGCTTGAGAAATCACCCCGTAAATGCACACGTTTAATTGCACATGTGTTAATATGTATGCTTACACAGTATTAAAAGACACTCAACAAATACACAGTATTAAAAGACAGTCAACAATTAACGTCATTTACCTTCGTTCCCGCGTTTGACTTGTGCTGTAAATCTCTTCCTCATTTTCAGTTCACGTGATTACGTAGGAGGCGTAATACGTGATGACGCGATACGTGACTCCGCCTCCTCCATTAGAGTATATGGACAAAAAACAGGTTCCAGTTATGACCATTACACGTAGAATTTCGAAATGAAACCTGCCTAACTTTTGTAAGTAAGCAGTAAGGAATGAGCCTCTTCTATGTCATCATGTTCAACTTTATTGTCTGCTACAGCTTCAGTTTTGGAATGTTCTCTGTCCATTTTCACCGCCCATGTACTCCATTGCATGCCTATTTAGGGGTGTAGCAGTGAAAAAGAGCCCCCGCACAACACTTCCACTAACACATGTACTCCGTTGTATCTGTTTAGCGGTGTAGCAGTGAAAAAGGTCCCCCCTTAAACAGTTTCCCACTGCACCACATTCCGAACGTTGTTTAGGCAATTTAAACCGGTGTTACAGTATAAGAAAAATTCATATCATAACAAAAATAAAAAACGGTTTTCGGTATGAACCGGTATACCGCCCAGCACTAATAGGATTTATCAGAATTCTAAGAATATCTTAGGGCCCCTAAATGATCTTCCTGTTCGGTCTTAGGTCTAATATTCACAATGGAGGTTGACTGCTTAAGTTTTGAACACTCCTATTAGAATCTCGTGATTAGGCTCTTCAAGCTCAGCTAACGTTACTTAGTAATTTTTCTTAAATATTGTGGTAACTATTTGCATTGTTTCTTTTCAATACTCTGTTACGGCACTTGGTTTCACTTCTATCTCAATCAGGCTATTATATCACATGAAGAGGGTGTGCAACCCACACAACACCATGCCATCGTATTATACAAAAGCTATGGACTTAGTGGACTTCAGCATATACTGAAAGATACCATAGAATGTCTGCAAGGGATGGGGTAGCCAGGTGAACTCTGCTTTCCTTGTTCAAAAGGTTTTATTTTTTCCTAGCAATGCTTTAACTGGAGTTTTTGTCTTTTTTCCTCTGACCTTGCCTTTTGTTAACTGAATCCTACGTTAGCACTATTTCTGTTACATTCTAGTCAATGTCTCTGGATCTTTCGAGTACAGTTTATTTTACCAGATGGCTGCCTATGCATGTAACAGTGGTATGAACGTGTATTTTCTGTTGCTGTATTTTATCTGTTAATCAGCCTTTCTTCAGTGAAGAATGTTATGTAAGAATAAACTGAATTCCTCTTATCTTCTGCAGAGTGGAGGTTGATGAGCTGATTATATCTGAGGCTGTGTGCTTTTCATTAGGTGGGATGTCAAGAGTGCAATCATAGCTAGGGCTGCCAGGGGACAATGGTGTACGGTATTACCAGTGTATTTGGAGTCACCCATGACAGTCACGTTACCTCCAGGGAAGGGGTATAAAAGTTCATTCCACTACCAATGAGTGGTGAGACACCGCACAGAATTTAAAGGTGAAAGAAAACAGAATACGCCCCATTAAGCAGATATTTAGTTTGTCTTTTACACTGCATTTCTATAAAATTGCTATGTCTTATGATCTTCTTACACTGCGTCAGTCACCACATCCTCCTCTGTGAACCCCAAATTAAATAAAAGTAAGAAAAAATTAGGAAGAATGACACTATGAAGAGGCTGATTTTATACAAGAAGTCAATGAAACAACACCGACCTTCAGGGAATGAAACAGATGCAGCTGACTATCATTTCATGCCAATTTATCAGTTACCTAACATGCATTTTTCTCTCCATCGACTGAGTTATGTAATATTTAATTTCCTTATTTATTTAATCCCCTTTCCTTCAGTAAACATTACCTCCACTTTCAGAAAGCATACTGGCAGCTTTTCAAATCCGGTCATGCATTTACTTAGCATACACTATGACATCAGGCTACCTTTAGCTTGCACACCTTGTTAGCTTTGGTCTGCAAGGCTGTCATTGAAAAGGTAAATGAACAGCACATAGGAACTGGGCACTTTAACTCTGCTGAGATTTTGTGTTTTGCTAAGCTATTTTAATGTACGTAAACATATAATTTTAGGTTATTTAGACACTTACCATAATGTATACATGCATAACAGAAATGCTGCACCCATTTGTAATGGGTGGTCTAGTGGGCTGGAAAAGGTGGCACATGGCAGTAGCTAGACACAGCAAGACCCTCAAGGAATGAAAAAACATGCAGTGACTTTGACACATGATATTTTTACAGTGGAGAAGAAAGGACAAAATCAGGGAGTGGATTGTCATTATATGTGGGTCAGAGGTGCAAGAATGACTTGTGACAGAGACACTCAGGAGGAACAAGAAAATAGGCAATCTGGGCAATAACAGTCATTGCTCACCTTGGATTTGAACAGGTGTGCAGTCATGAAAATTCTAGGGCTGCCTGACCCTCTTTATAAAAAAAGAGGATGAGAGAGACAAATACTGTGCCCATGGAGGACTGAGGAGAGTTTTGGAAGCCCCCAGTCTGACAGATGGCAGCATATGGTCCTGGGGGAGCAGGGATTGAGGTCAGGCAGAGAAGGCTGCTCAGGAGAAGTAGGTTTCTTAAAGTAAGCGAAGGATCAACTGTATGCTTTAGCACAGTGTCCTTACTGTAAAACCAAGTGTTTCTGGATCTTGAAAGAACGGGGTTTAAAGCCACCTTGGACCAAAAGAGAGACTGAGAGATAGAGACTGTGGACCGTACCTGACAGACTGGAGTCCACAGCCTAGAGAGGCTGCACGTTTTAATGTTCTATTCTTTAAAAGATACTTTGGTAATTTGATTTCTCACTTAATTCATCTGTGTCTTATACATGCATAATTAAAAATGCACGCATTTTTGTATCACATTAATGGGAGTAACACCCCACCAGTACTGAAAATTGTTTAAACGGAGCTGCTGTAAAGCATAAAGGATAAGCATATCACACATTTTAATACATGCTATGTCAAAGAACAATAGTGGTTGAACAGGAAATAAAAATTAAATTGTAAGCATTATGTTATGATAAAATGTTTTATGGTATATAATACGTGCTGGCCTAATGCCCAGCTGTCATATTATAAAAGTTCTATTCATGAGCCATGAACAGTATACCATACAGGTTTATAAAGAGAAGGCCTGGATTGTAAAATTTAACATTTCTTTACAAACATCAAAACTCAGCAGTTTTTATTTTTAATGTGCACATAACATAAAAATGTAATATGCTTTCTTAAAAGTTCCTATCCCAAAAATGTAGAGGTATGGTAATTGATGGGGAAATTGATCGGACTAAGAGAGGCAAACAAAAGCCTCGTCAATAAACAGGAGAAAGGTCTTAAGTAGAAGGAGTAAAAAATGGTATTTGTTCAAAACAGGTCAGAAATCTTATTTAAAATTAATGCAAAAAGTCCTGTAAACCTATAGATCTTTTCCCTGTTGTAATTGCCAACTAGAAGAAAGTACGTGTGGAGGTGTGTATGATAGTGTAGTGGAGCAGCTCCATAAGTTGATGCAGCGATGGGCTTACTGTGCATCCACTCCAGGTGCGGCTTAGCCGATTGCCCCATTAGTACTCTGGGGTCTGTAATCAGCAAACCTGCATCTCTATCAGCGAACAGGAGCCTGAGCAGGATAGCAGGGGAGGACCAAAATCAGTGAAAGAAAAAACAGGACTGGATGGGTAAGCCAGCATGATGGAGAGCTATGGAGGAGCAGCGGGCAGTCTAGTGCTCCAAGATGTCCTACCAATGCCTACGGAGGCAGCAGGAATGAGGAGGTCTGGCTCCTAGTGCGTCAGTGGGTACTACCAGAGGTGACTAGGATGAGAGTTGAGGAGAGGAACTGCAACTCTAGGAGTTTCTGCTGATTGCAAGACCCGATATAAGAGATGGAAAGAAAAAGATGTGCTGGTTGAAGTGAACTGAAAGGAAAGTAACCCGATGTCTGAAAGGGTTTTATTGTTGGATTTAATGTACCTTATTTACTGCTGGTTTTAATCTCCACAAAGGCTCTTATTTTTATTGATGATTATTTATCTTATTCATTTATTGAAGCACTTCACTTTTTTGAACTTGGGGTTTTGAACTCTTGTTTGAGGAAAAATTAAAGCACTATTGCAATTTCCACCTGCATTGTGCTTTGTTAGTTGTCATCATTGCATTGTTCAGCTGAAAAATCTCTTATAATCTATATCTACCTGACTCTCATGCTTTTAGTAATCATTGAATGCCAGAACAATAGCAGGAAAATTTGCTTTCACCTCCTTGCAAGTGCAGAGCATAACAGGCGTGTAGTAGAACATTTAACAACATATAACTGGGTCTAACTATCACAATTATAGAATTCCTGCTACATAATTAAATAAAGACTTAGACTATAGTCTCAACTTGAAAAGCAGTATAATTTCTT